>NC_134693.1:68693292-68790792 GCF_050947455.1 Rhinoderma darwinii | reverse complement strand
TAAAAACGAGCATTTTTGGCCAAGTTATGACCATTTTTGTATTTATGCAAATGAGGCTTGCAAAAGTCCAAGTGGGCGTGTTTAAAGTAAAAGTCCAACTGGGCGTGTATTATGTGTTACATCTGGGCGTTTTTACTTCTTTTACTAGCTGGGCGTTCGGACGAGAAGTATCATCCACTTCTCTACACAACGCCCAGCTTCTGGCAGTGCAGACACACAGCGTGTTCGAGAGATCACGCTGTGACGTCACTCACAGGTCCTGCATCGTGTCGGACGAGCGAGGACACATCGGCACCAGAGGCTACAGTTGATTCTGCAGCAGCATCGGCGTTTGCAGGTAAGTCGATGTAGCTACTTACCTGCAAACGCTGATGCTGCTGCAGAATCAACTGTAGCCTCTGGTGCCGATGTGTCCGACACGATGCAGGACCTGGGGCAGGAAGTGAGTGACGTCACAGCGTGATCTCTCGAACACGCTGTGTGTCTGCACTGCCAGAAGCTGGGCGTTGTGTAGAGAAGTGGATGATACTTCTCGTCCGAACGCCCAGCTAGTAAAAGAAGTAAAAACGCCCCGATGTACGCACATAATACACGCCCACTTGGACTTTTACTGTAAACGCGCCCAGTTGGACTTTAGAAAGCCTCAATTGCATAAATACAAAAATGGTCATAACTTGGCCAAAAATGCTCGTTTTTTAAAAATAAAAACGTTACTGTAATCTACATTGCAGCGCCGATCTGCTGCAATAGCAGATAGGGGTTGCAAAATCTGGTGACAGAGCCTCTTTAAGTGACTCACAGGCAACATCTCAGATTCTAGTTCTTTTTCTCTTTTCTCCTCCATCCGGTCCAGACCAATATGATGACTTCTCCTGGCCACAGCCCATTTCTGCAGTTTGTCGCTCAGATGTCTTCAGCTTCTCACTTTTCAAATGTTTCTGCACCTATAAACAAGGATAAAATTCTCATGATGCCACACACTAAATATAATAGCGCCATACACTGTGTCCCTGATTATAATAGCACCATACACTGACACACACACACACACACAAAGCCCCCATAGAGCCCCCTGTATATAGTGCCCCACAAAGAGTCCCATATAGACAGTGCCCCCCTTATAGAGCCCCTGTAGACAGTGGCCCACATAGAGCCCCCTGTAGACTGTGGCCCACAGAGCCTCCTGTAGACTGTGGCCCACAGAGCCTCCTGTAGATAGTGCCCTCCCATATAGCTCCCAGTAGATAGTGCCCTCCCATATAGCTCCCAGTAGATAGTGCCCCCCATAGAGCCCCCTGTAGATAGTGCCCTAAATAGATCACCTGTGTATAGTGGCTCCCTTAGAGCCCCCTGCAGATAAATGCCCTACATAAATCCCCCTGCAGATAAATGCCCTACATAAATCCCCCTGTAGATAGTGCCCCACATATAGACCCCTGTAAATAGTGCTCTACACTACATATAGCTCCCCTGTAGTTAGTGCCCTACATATAGCCTCCCTGTAGTTAGTGCCCCACAAATAGCCCCTCATGTAGATTGTGCCCCACATATAGCCACCCTGTAGATAGTGCCCCCTGTAGATAACGTCACTCACACTTTTAAGAGAAAAAAAAACAAACGTTTGCATACTCACCTTATCCTGTTCCCGTGCCATCTTCTTGCAATGCAGGCCTGCCCTCTTCTGAGCCGGTCTGCTGGGGCTGAACGACTCAAACGACATCACGTGGCTTGCGTCGTTAAAAGGCGCTGAGTGTCAGGAAAAACACTCGTAGATTTTCTTGATAGGTAATCTATATTTGACCGTGAGTTTAAGGACCTAGATTACATCTTATGTGGCGCTTTTTTGGTTTAATGTCCTATTTTGTTGCGTCTAATTTCTACGGCCCGGATACACACCCCTAAATATACGGGATGGTGTCCGTGGTCGACAGAAATGAATGTGTTAGTATTTTGTCCGCAAATACAGATCCATAATTGCGGATAAAAACTACAGTCCTGTGCATGGGGCCTAAGAGATTGCCCAACCTCTGATAAGATCTGTGTATGCTTAAAAAATATGTATAATCCCTGTTCTCGTCATGGACCGTATATATCTAGGATACCCAAAGTCTCAAAGGCATACTGCAGGCCTCATTGTGCTCGATAAGATTAGCGGATTTACGTGAGGAGGAATCCAAGAGAGCATTGAGGGTTAAATTTAAGTCACCTCCTATTAACAAAAAGCCTACAGTGAATGCAGCAATTTTTGAAAGTATTTTCCTTAGTCATGCAACTGTATCTAATTTAGGAGTATATAGATTGCAAAATTGTGACCCCAGTTCCGCCTAACTGACCCCTGAGGCACAGATATCTCTACTCTGAATTCACAACAGAACCTGTGTAAAGCCTATACTCACACCTCTGGAAGCGGAGTCTGGGCTGCCAGCATGGAACCATTTATTATAGATAGAGGAATTGAGAACAGGAGTTTGACCTACTCTAAAGTGCGTCTCTTGTAGCATGACCACATCGCCCTTAACTTTTTTTTAATAAACAAAAAATGTGGCTCCTCTTTGTAGGTGAATTACATCCCTTGACAACAAACGTGCCAAAATTAGTTGTAGTATTAGTCATTGTATATAATAACTGTTGTATAGTTAGCAGAGTGATGGACCAAGTGCCTATATAACCAGGTAAACAAAAAAACACAACAGCTAGCAAAGACCAGCTATGTGATTGTAAGAGCCATGTGTAATAACAAAATTACATCAAACTGAATGTAAACTTAGCGAAGCAGCCGAGAAAGTGTGTGTGGGGGGGGGGGGGGGGGAGAAGTATTGTCTCCTCGTGTTTGTGAATTTCTCATGTTAGGAGATTAACCCCTTTCCGACATTTGTCTTAAGTATACGTCATGCAAAGCTAGTGCTTCCCGCAATTTGTCGTATACTTACGACAATTTGATGACACGGGCTCAGAAGTTGAGTTCGTGCCATCATCCCCGGGCATCAGCTGTATGTTACAGGTGACACCCAGCTGTAATTGCGGGGACCGAAGTTAACTCCGATCCCTGCCATTAACCCCTTAATGCAGCGGTCAAATGCGATCGCTGAATTTAAGATGTTTGCAGCCCATTGTGACCACAGAAACAAAATTGCTGGGGTGCCGGTGGCTGCAATGGCAACCAGAGGGCTAATACTGACCTCCCAGTCTAACAATGGCCTCCTGCTCTGCTATTATGGAAACCGATTAGGCCTCACTCGGTGGCGAAGCCAAATTGGCTTGCTGTCAGTGGACGACTGACAGATCTAATACATTGCACTACATAGGTAGTGCAATGTATTAGAAAATAAATCAGACAGTTTACCTTGAAGTCCCCTAGTAGAACTAACACTGTGTAAAAAAAAAAAAAAAAAAAGTTATCAAAAATATCATAAAAGATTCAAATAATTAAAAAAAAATAAAAATAACCACCCATACTTGGTATTACCGCGACCGTAACGGCCTGAACTATAAAAATATTGTTATTTATTCTGCGTGGTGAACGGCGTAAAAAAAAAACGTAACAATGCCAGAATTTCAGGTTTTTTAATCACTTAGTCGTACAAAAATTGGAATAAAAAAAGTGATCAAAAAGTAGCATGTATCCAAAAATTGTACCTATAAAAACTATAGCTTGTTTTGCAAAAAACAAGCCCTCATACAGCTCCGTGGACAAAAAATTAAAAAGTAAAGTTTCTCACAACATAGCGACAGAAAAAATACATTCTTTTTACAAAAGTAATTTTATTGTGCAAGTTGTAAAACAAAAGAGTGCTATATATTTGGTATCGCCAGAATTATACTGACCCGCAGAGTAAAGTTAACATGTAATTTAGAACGCATGGTGAACTCTGTATAAAAAAAAACTATGCAACAATTGCGGTTTTTTATTCACCTTCCCTCCCAAAAAGTAGGCTAAAAAGTGATCAAAAAGTCACACATAAGTCAGGAAAGAAAGAATATGCAGGCCCGAGGGGAACATTTCTTCGGTCTCAAAAGGCGATTTATCAAGACCCTAAAATTAGGGAACCAGGAAGGGGAGGGACAAATGTATCCGCTGGAAGTGATGGTGCCCGTATTATACCAGGACAACACTTTCCCAGCAAAATTCCCCAAACTGAAAAAGGCTTAGAGTGTGTACTAAAAGGGGGATAAAAAAAGGACACCATTTATCAGTGCAACATCAGCCTGTGCAGAAAGGATTGCTTCATACCATAACACACATCTATGAATTATCTTATGTTTTTTTTTACCCCATTATTATACCACCTGACTATGCCCCTGATGTACTATGCCAAGCTTACATGTACCCCCACATTATAATTGAAAACACCAGCAATACACAAACAAAACAACTGGCAAGCAAAATCTAAGCTCCAAAAGCCAATATGGCGCTCCCTCCCTGAGCCCTACAGTGTGCCCAAACCGCTGTTTAGTTTTACACATATGGAATCACCATACCCGTGAGAACCCTTTTAACAATTTTTGGGTGTGCGTCTCCAGTGGCACAAGCTGGGAACAACATATTTGCCACTGAAATGGCATATCGAGAAAAATATAAATTTTTACTTTGTACCATCTGAAGCGCATTAATTTATGTTAAAGACCTGTGGGTGAAAATGCTCACTACACCCCTTAATGAATCCCTTGAGGTGTGTAGTTTCCAAAATGGGGTCACTTCTCAGGGGTTTCTTTTATTACTTCACATCAGAGCCTCTGCAATTGTGAACTAATACTTTGTTAGTCACCAAATTAGGCCTCAATTTTGCATGGTACTCTTTCACTCCTGAGCCTGGTCGAATGTCCAGGCAAAAGATTAGGGCCACAGGATTGGTGTTTCTAACACCAGGTAACATTGCATAATAGTTAGAGCGGTCAAAACATGGTGGCACATGCTGGATACCACATATTGGCATGTCTACGGAAAAATTCCCATTATCCCTCTGCAACATAGAGTGCACAATAATTTCTGGAAAACACCGTTGGGGTCAACATGCTCACTACATCCCTAGGTGAATACCTTGAAGGGGTGTAGTTTCCAAAATGGGGTCACTGCTGGGGGTTTCCACTGCTTTGATGTTCAAAAAATGATGCCAATCTAAAGTAGACATATGGGGAATGTTAAATTTAGAAAAATGCTAAATTTTGCACGTTTTTGCTAAATTTTGGCGTTTCAAATCAACAGGTTCCCGACCACTGGCTGTGTTTTTACAGCCAGCGGTCAGGGTCTCTGAAGTCCGCCGTATAGACTAATTACGGCGACACTTCAGAGACTGTGCACGCGCAATCGCGTGCAAACAGCTCTGTGCCCTGGCTGTTTCTAACAGCCATGGGCACTGGGCAGAGTGTCAGGGGCCAATCTTTTGGTCCCTGAACATGTGATCGCTGTGACCACCAATCACAGCGATCACATGCATTTTATATGTACAATACAGTGTGCACGCGATCGCGTGCACACAGCCCTGTGCTCACGCCGTTACCAACAGCTCTGGGCACTGGGCAGAGTATCAGGGACCAATCGGATGGTCCCTGAACATTTGTTTTATTTTGACATTTGACAGCAAATCTCCTGCCTCTTTTCTTCTCCTCACACTGAAACAATGTTTGAGGAGAAGAGACGACTCGAGAGAATTGCTGCCAGAAGATTAGTTACAAAAAATAAAAAAATACAGTTTTACACTATAAAACATTTTCTGTATATATAGATTTCTATCTATACAATCTATCCATCTATCTTTTTTTCTATCTACCTTTCTATCTTTTATTATATTAGAATTGGCAGGTAGGGAATTTATTATATACATATATATATATATACATATATATATATATATATATATAAAATATATATAGCAATAGCGGTTTATTTTTTTGTTAGCGGTAGTGTAGATACATATACACCGTGTTCCAAATTATTATGCACATTGGATTTAAGTGTCAAACATTTAAATTATTAGTTTTTCAATTAAACTCATGGATGGTATTGTGTCTTAGGGTATGTGCACACACACTAATTACGGACGTAATTCGGGCGTTTTTGCCCCGAATTACGTACGAAAATAGCGCCTCAATAGCATAAATAGACGCCAGCGTCAAATAAGTGACCTGTCACTTCTTGGGGCATAATTGGAGCCGTCATTCATTGACTCTAATGAATAGCAGCGCCAATTACGTCCGTAATGGACGCGGCGTTCAAGCGCCTGAACATGCCGTTACGGCTGAAATTATGGGGATTCTTTCAGGAGGAAAAATCCCCGTAATTTTAGCCGTTACGGACGCTGTCATGTGAACATACCCTTAGGGCTCTTTGGATCATTGTAATCAATCTGAGACACCTGTGATAATTAGTTTGCCAGGTGTGCCCAATCAAAGGAAAACTACTTAAGTAGGACGTTCCACATTATTAAGCAGGCCACAGGTTTCAAGCAATATGGGAAAGAAAAAGGATCTCTCTGCTGCCGAAAAGCGTGACATTGTCCAAGGTATTGCACTAGGTATGAAAACATTGGATACTTCAAGAAAACTTAAGCATGATCATCGTACTGTGAAAAGATTTGTGGCTGATTCAGAGCACAGACGGGTTCGTTCAGATAAAGGCATAATGAGGAAGGTTTCTGTCAGACAAATTAATAGGATTAGGAGAGCAGCTGCTATAATGCCATTGCAAAGCAGCAAACAGGTATTTGAAGCCGCTGGTGCCTCTGGAGTCCTGCAAACCTAAAGGTGTAGTATCCTCCAGAGGTTTGCAAGTGTGCATAAAGCTATTATTCGGCCACCCCTAAACAATGTTCACAAGCAGAAACGGTTGCAGTGGGCTCAGAAATACACGAAGACTAATTTTAAAACCGTGTTGTTTACTGATGAGTGCCGTGCAACCCTGGATGGTCCAGATGGATGGAGTAGTGGATGGTTGGTGAATGGCCACCATGTCCCAACAAGGCTGCGACGTCAGCAAGGAGGTGGCGTAGTCATGTTTTGGGCTGGAAACATGGGGAAGAGAGCTGGTAGGCCCCTTTAGGGTCCCTGACGGTGTGAAAATGACCTCTGCAAAGTACGTAGACTTTATGACTGACCACTTTCTTCCGTGGTACAAAAAGAAGAACCGTGCCGTCCGTAGCAAAGTTATCTTCATGCATGACAATGCACCATCTCATGCTGCAAAGAATACCTGTGTCATTGGCTGCTATGGGCATAAAAGGAGAGAAACTCGTGGTATGGCCCCCATGTTCCCCTGACCTCAACCCTATTGAGAACCTTTGGAGCATCCTCAAGCAAAATATCTATGAGGGTGGGAGGCAGTTCACATCAAAACAGAAGCTCTGGGAGGCTATTCTGACATCCTGCAAAGATATTCAAGCAGAAACTGTCCAAATACTCACAAATTCAATGGATGCAAGAATTGTGAAGGTGATATCAAAGAAGGGGTCCTATGTTAACATGTAACTTGGCCTGCTAAGTTGTTTTTTTTTTATTTAAAGAGCTTTTGATTTCTGTAACTATAACCTCCTGATGCTGCAAATTCAACAAATTACCATTTTAGTTCTCTTTACAACCTTTAAAATGTTTTGATCTCGGTTATGCATAAATAATTTGAAACAGTGCATTTTGAGTTTTTTACTTCTAAAAAAAAAATCTGTTATTAGGAGATTTGTTCAATAAAATTCGCATTATACTCCAACGGTTGATGGCTTGAAGATTATACTGACTGTCATTTGCATCGACTATTTAGGAAAATCAGCGAAAAATAACATTTGCATAATAATTGGGAACGCGGTGTATATATACCAGTTAGTTTGTGTGTTTATATTAAAAAAAAAAAGTTTAGTTAGTGTTAGTGACGTTATGGCGAGAATGTTTTTTTTAGCACTGAGGAGGCATACGCCATGCTGTGGTCTTAGTCTGAGACCGCATTAGAGATGGCGTCAGAGATGGAACCTGTTTTAGGTAGTGATGATGATAGCGTCACTTCAGGTTCATCTTCAAGGGACGTTGTCCCTAATGCAGTTGAAACTGCAGAACATGGAAGCGCAGGGCCTAGTAGCGCTGTAGCACGGGACAGCCTGGTCCCTCCAGTTCAGGCTCTTGTATGGGCACCTGCCCCATCTTTTGGGCCTAGAATCCACGGATTTACTGCCACTCCTGGCATAACCGTGGACAATACAAATTTTGTCCAAATGGATTACTTCCATTAATTTATTACAGACTACCTCCTAAATATCATTCTCCACTAAACAAATTTATATGAAGCTCAGTATATAAGGCAGAAACCTTCATCCACCCATGCCAGAGATTGGACGCCCACCAATTTGCAGGAATTAAAAAAATTTTTGGGGCTCACCCTAAATATGGGTATTGTCAAAAAGCCCTCCATTAGGTCTTACTCGTCAACAAGACCCGCCCAAGCCACCCCAGTGTATTCTGCAGTAATGCCCAGGTATTGTTATGAGACAATAATGAGGTTTCGCCACTTCAATGACAACGCAAAGGGCCCCCCCAAGTACTGATGCAAACCATGATCGGTTGTTCAAAATAAGACCGCTAATAAATTCCCTTTACACCCCTGAGTAGAATGTAAGCGTGGACGAATCCCTCCTCAACTTCCATGGAAGACTTGGCTTTCGCCAATATCTACTTTCCAAAAGGGCAAGATATGGCGTTAAGCTTTACAAATTGTGTGAAAGCGGGTCAGGGTATACCACCGCCTTCAGGATTTATGAAGGGCGAGACCGCACAATAAATGTCCTGGATGCCGCCCTGATCTTTCCTCCAGCAGTAAGATCGTGTGGGAGATAATGCAGCCTCTGCTTCACAAGGGGTACCACCTGTACTGCGATAATTTTTATTCCAGGGTGCCCCTGTTTAGGCATTTGCATGCTGCAAGGACTGGGGCAAGTGGTACAATGCGCAAAAACCGAATTGGTTTTCTGCAGCAATTAGTGGGGAAGCGCATGGTAAAGGGGGACTCCTGTGCTTATGCATCTGAGGAATTGCTGGTGGTCAAGTACAGGGATCGAAAAGATGTATATGTGCTAAGCACGATTCATACCGCAGGAACAGTGGCAGTGAGGGAAAGGGGGGCAACATCGGACAAGCACAAACCAGTGAGCGTGTCCGAATATAACAAGTACATGGGGGGGGGGGGGTGGATTTAAGCGACCAGGTTTTACAGCCCTATTTAGTAAAACGCAAAAAAAAACCTGGTACAAAAAAGTGGCCATTTATCGGTTACAGGTGGCAATCCACAATTCATTTGTGCTCTAGAAAAAAAAAAAAAAACAGAGGCAGAGACACATACCACATTTCCAGGAGAAAATTATTGAAGGCCTCATATTTGATGTTCAGGACACCAGAGAATGCCCCCAGTCTGAGGATGTCACGCGACTGACTGAAAGACATTTCATCACTCGGATTCCCCCAATACCAACTAGAAACAACCCCCAGAAAAAGTGCCGCGTCTGCAGAAAAGACGGGCACCGCAAAGATTCCCGATATTTCTGTCCATCATGTCCCTCGCAACCAGGCCTATGCATTGACCCATGTTTTAAAAAATACCACACTGTTCTGAATTATTAGATTTTAGTTTATTAGTTGAAAATATATTTGCCCTACATTACATTTTTCCCCTGATTTTACTCCACGGGTGAGGGAGGGAATGGGTGGGGGGGGGGGGTAGATGTCACGTTTGCATATTTTCTAAAGTTCATCTGCTGGAGAGCTTCATTTGCATAAACCTGCAATTTTTTATATTTGAAAACCCCAAAAAACTAATTCCCATTATACCCCTAGATGAATATTTTGGGATCTCTGCTTCAAGAGCAGATATTTTGGAAGTGTTATAGAAACTCTGTTGAGTTTTATAAAACCAGCTTTGAAAAAACGCGATTATTACGCGAAATAAGCTTCTTCTATCGTCCGCCCTCCTACATCTCTATGTGATAAATAAGGCACACATATTTGGTATCCCCATGCACAGGATGTAGCGTCCATGGCCGCGGGCCGTCGGGTTTACTCACCTCCCAACGCCCGCAGCCATGGATACGTGAGCGCTGGTCCCCATCTCCTTCCTAGGAAACGCCAGCGCTCACTTCCGCTCCGTTCGGCTGTGTCCCGTAGGGTGCGCGCGCACGCTCGTGCCCGGCCTTAAAGGGCCAGCGCGCGCAAATAGGAGGAAGTCATCATCATCAACTGCCACGATTTCCTGGTCTATAAGAAGGCCCTGGCCTTCTAATCCTTGCCTGAGCGTTGTTAGTTTTCCCAGTCTGTCTTGCAAATGGTCCCTTAGTGTTTCCCGTTGTTACCCGTGCCTTGTTCCCCGTTCCGGTTTCCTGTGCTGTGCCTTAGCATCAAGTCGTGCCACGTCCTGTGTCATCTGCCATACCCGGAGGAATCCGCCATGTCCTTTGTCTTCTGCCATGTCCGGAGGAATCCGCCACGTTCTGTGTCATCTGCCACGTCCGGCGTTATCCGCCACGTCTGGCGCAACTTGCGGCTCCTGTCTCATCCGCCACATTTGACGCTATCTGCTGCACCCATCTCCATCTGTGCCAGAGCTGCGGCCACCGTTTGTACTATCCAGGTACCTTTGTGCGGGACATTGTTTTTCTGGGGTGTCCTGTTTGGCCAGCTGCCTCCCTGCTACGGCGGTACGGCCTAGTGGGTCCACTAACTAGAATGTGAAAGGAGATGAATTTTGTCCGTGGTCTATACTGTGTGTGAAAAATGCTAGCATAAAGGGACGCATTTGCTAAAAAAAATGCTAATTTTATTTTGTTCCATCTTATTCAAGAAACTTTCAGAAGAAAACGGGACTTTCTAAAAATATGATAAACTCCTTGAAGAAAACCTTGTGGGGTCTACTTGTGTGAGTGAAGTAATTTATGGGGTGTTTCTAATGTTTCAACAGCATTACGCCCCCCAGAAAACCATATGCTGCTATAAAATCAAATGCAGAATTCCTGGACCGAAAAGGCCAAAAAAACTCCTTTTATGCCAAGCCCTGGCACATGCCTGTGAATAAAGCACACATATTTGGTATCCACATGCATGGGAGAAGTGGAAGAATGTGAAGGGAGATAAATTTTGTCCGTGGTCTATACTGGGTTTGAAAAATGCTAGCATAAACGGACGCAATTGCTAAATTCTTGCATTTTTTTCCAATTTTGCCCACTTTTGGGAAAAAAATAAAAAATTATATATACTGACAAATGCCGCTAAAACAAAGCCCTATCTGTCCTTTAAAAAGAGTGTAAAATTCAAAGATGAACTTTATTCACCTGCAGAGTTATAGTCATCTAAAGAAGCGCATAGCAAAATTGTGAAATTTGCTCTGGTCATTTAGCTGTAAAACAGCCTAGTCCTTAACCTCTTCCCGCGCTGCTCCGCAATAGTACGTCCTGCAGAGGGGTTAGTTCCCGCATCCAGACGTACTATTGCGGAGTAGTTCCCGGCGCACACTGTCCTTACGGACAGTGTCCGGGAACCGGGAGGTCAGCTGTCCCTGACAACTGACACTCCAGCCTTGCCGGTCAGCGGACCATCGCCGCCGATTTCGCCAATTAACCCCATAAATGCGTTGACGGATTGCCGTCGCCGCATTTAAGGGGTTTGAAGCACATTGGCAGCCCCCACTAAGTGATCGTGGGGGCTACCGATGGTTGTCACGGCAATCGGAGGTCAGACAATGACCTCCGGGTTGCCATGTACGGAAGCCTCGGAGGAGCAGCCTCCACCGGTCCTCCGAGGCTTCCTGTCAGTGTGACTGTCACGTCACAATGACAGTTAAAATACATTACACTACGTGTGTAGTGTAATGTACTCTAGCAGCGATCAAAGCTACAAGTCTAAGTGTCCCCTAGTGGGACAAGTGAAAAAACTAAAAAAAAAAAAAAAAAAAAGAATAAAAATGTTTTTAAAAAAAAAGTGTAAAAATAAAAGTTATAAGTTATATAAACAAGCACTGCATTTTTTTCCTATAATAAGTCTCACTATAGGAAAAAAATGAACACGTTAAAAAAAGTACACATATTTGGTATCCCCGCGTTCGTAACGACCCCAACTATAAAACTATAATGTTATTTTTCCCGCACGATGAATACCCCAACAAAAAAATCAATAAAAAAACGACACCAGAATCGCTATATTTTTGGTCACCACCCCTACCAAAATAGAGAATAAAAAGTGATCAAAAAGTCGCATGTACCCCGAAAATAATACCGATAAAAACTACAACCCGTCCCGCAAAAAAACAAGCTCTTACACAGCTTTTTTGACTGAAAAATTAAAAAAAAAGTTACGGCTCTCAGAATATGGTGACACAGAAAATAAATTTTATAAAAAAGTGATTTTATTGCGCAAACGCTGCAAAACTTAAAAAAAACCCTATATACACATGGTATCGCCGTTATCGTACCGACCCGCAGAATAAAATATAATGGTCATTTATAGTGCACGGTGAACACCGCAAAAAAATAAAACTAAAAAACATTGTCAGAATAGCTTGTTTTTGGTCACCCGGCTTGCAAAAAAATTTAATAAAAAGTGATAATTAAAAAATAAATAAATAAATAAATAAAAAATAAAAAAATCGCATGTACCCCAAAATGGTACCAATGAAAAGTACAGATGGTCTCACAACAAATAAGCCCTCACGCAGCTCCGGTGGTGAAAAAATAAAGTTCTGGCTCCCAGGAATATGGCGATGCGAAATGTGCAGTGTTTTCTAAAAGCGGATAAGAGCCGACACCATTTATCAGTGCGACACCGGCCACACATCTATGAATTATTATTTCTTTACAGTATTTTTATACCCTCTTATTATGCCCTGATGTCCCCTCATTATAAACTGAAATACCAGCAAAACCCCAAACAGAAAAACTACCAAGCAAAATCTGCGCTCCAAAAGCAAAATGGCGTCCCTCCCTTCTGAGCCCTGCAGCGTGCCAAAACAGCTGTTTGCGTCCACATATATGGCATCGCGATACCCAGGAGAACCCGTTTAACATTTTATGAGGTATTTATCTTCAGTGGCACAAACTGGGCACAACATATTATGCACTAAAATGGCGTATCAGTGGAAAATTGCAATATTCAAACCATCCGCTGTCCATTAACCCCTTTGAGCACTATGATTTAATAGCACATCATGGTGCGCGGGTTGATGTATGGAGCGGGCTCACGTGCTGAGCCCGCTCCATACGCTGCGGGTGTCGGCTGTGTATTACAGCGGACACCCGGGACTAACGGACAGGAACAGCGATCGCGCTGTTACAGGAGTCTGTAAAAATAACAATATACTGCAATACATTAGTATTGCAGCATATTGTACCCGCGGATCCACTAATAAAATGTGTAGAAGAATTAAAGTTATTAGTAGTGAGAAAGAAAAAAGTTTAGTTAAAAATAAAAAAAATAAACCTTTTCCCATTTTTCTTCAAAAGTAATGTCAAAAAATAAACAGAATTGTTATTGCTACGTCCGTAAAAGGCCGAACTATTGCAATATACCATTATTTAACTCGCACGGTGAACACCGTAAAAAACTTAAATAATTTAAACCACCAAAATCGCTGTAGTTTTCGTTTTTACCGCACGGCGAAAGCTGTAAAAACGAAAACCCAAAAAAATGGAATCAGATTTTCTTCCTATATTTTCCTATTTTTTTTTCAGTTTCCCAGTACTTTTTATGGCACTTTAAATGGTATCAATAGAAACTACAATTCCTACCGCAAGAAATAAGCCCTCGCATCACTCTATTGACGGAAAAAGAAAAAAGTTATGGCACTTGGAAGGCAGGTAGTGAAAAATGAAAATAAGAAAGCAAAAAATGGATCAGTCCTGAAAGGGTTAATTCATTTCTAATGAAAAAAATGTATGACCACATGTGGGGTATTTCCGTACCTGGGAAAAATAGCTTTACAAAAATTGGTTGTTTATTTCTCCTTTATCCCTTGTGAAAATGAGAAAATTCAACATTTTAGTGGAAAAAAATTGTGATATTCATTTTCTCCGCCTAATTCTAATAAATTTTGCAAAAGACCCGTGGAGTCTAAATGCTCACTATACCCCTAGAAAAATTCTTGAGGGGTGTTTCCAAAATGGGGTAACTTGGGGGGCTTACACTGTTTTGGTCCCTCCAATGCGTTGCAAAGGCGGCATGGGACCGAAAAACAATCCAGCAAAATCCGTGCTCCAAAATCCAAATGGCGCTACTTCCCTTCTGAGCGCTGCCATGGGTCCAATCAGCAGTTTATAACCACATATGGGGTATTGCCGTAATCAGGAGAAAATGCTTTACAAATGTTGTGGTTCTTTTTTCCTTTATTCCTTGTAAAAATTTACATTTCTATGCTTTTTCAGAAAAAAAAGTTGATTTTCATTTTCACTGCCTAATTCCACTAAATTCTGCAAAAAACCTGTGTGGTCAAAATGCTAACTATACCCCTAGATAAATTCCTTGAGAGGTGTAGTTTCCAAAATGGGGTCACTTTTGGGGGGTTTCCCCTGTTTTGGTCTCTCCAGGGCGTTGCAAACGCGACATGGCACCGAAAACCAATCCAGCAAAATCCATGCTCCAAAATCCAAATGGCACTCCTTCCCTTCTGAGCCCTGCTGTGGGTCCAATCAGCAGTTTATTACCACATATGGGATATTGCTGTAATCAGGAGGCATTGCTTTACAAATGTTGGGGTGATTTTCTTCATTATATCTCGTAAATATTAAAAATTTCTGTTTTTTCAGAAAAAAGTAGATTTTTAGTGAGTGTTCTCAAATTTTGCAGCATAAAGCAATGTGGTTGCTTTACCACATGCCAATGCTGCAATTTTGGGAATTGCTCCATCTAGTGACCAGCACTGGGAAAAGTTATAAATTAGAATCTAATTTATAATATTTCCTGACTCGTGAAAAAATTAAAAAAATTAGAACAATGTTTAATCACTTATACACTAACTGTTTAACGTCTAGCGATACATTCCCTTTAACCCCTTCCCGCACACGGGCGTGACTGTACGTCCAAATAGCAAGTGATTTCCCGCACTCGGGCGTACAGTTACGCCCGGCAGATAAAGCGAGAACAGGAGCTGTGCGCGCTTTATCTTCAGCGGCTGTCAGCTGTTATACACAGCTGACATGCCGCTGCAATGGCTGCGATGGCTGTTACCGCCGATCGCAGCCATTTAACCCCTTCAATGCAGCTGTCAATGACATCCGCCGCATTGAAGTGGTTGACAGAGGGAGGGAGCTCCCTCTGTAACCCCCGGGCACCCCCGCGATGGATCGCGGGTGGCGATTGTTGCTATGGCAACCAGGAAGCCGTTACTAGGCTTCCTGGTTGCCAAGGTACGGTAGCCTATTAGGTCCTGCCCGAGGCAGGACCTAATACGCTAACTGTCAAATGAAAAATGACAGTTACGATGCACTACACAAGTAGTGCAGTGTATTGTACCGGGGATCAGAAGAAGATCAGATCTTCATCTCCCCAGGTAAGTGTAAAAGAAGAAGTAAAAAATGTAAAAAAAAATGTGAAAGAAAAATAAATAAAAAAGTTAATAAAATAAATAATAAAAACAACACTTGCCCTGTGTCCCTGATCAACTCCTTTATTATTAGAAAAAAAATGAAAATATGAAAAAAAACTATACATAATAGGTATCGCCGCGTTCGGAACGGCCTGATCTATAAAAATATCACATTATTTTTACCGCACGGTGAACACCGTAAAAAATTTTAATAAAAACAATGACCCTATTTTATTTTTTGGTCATCGTCTCAAACATTTTTTTATAAACAGTGTTTAAAAAGTTGCAAGTAACGCAACATGGTACCAATAGAAACTACAGTTCGTAACGCATAAAACAAGCCCTCCCGCAGCGATCTCAACGAAGAAAAATCAAAAAGTTATGGCTGTCAGAAAATGGCGACAATAAAACATGATTTTTTTAGAAAAGGGTATTTTTATTGTGGGAACGTAGTGAAACGTAAAAAAACGATATAAATTTGGTGTCGCTGTAATCGTATCGCCCCGCTGAATAAAGTTAACATGTTGTTTATACTGCACGGTGAACACTGTAAAAAAAAAACACGTGCTAGCATTGCTGTTTTTTGGTTTCCTCATCTCCCAAAAAAATGGAATAAATCGTGATAAAAAAAAAAACAAACAAAAAATAAAAATCGCATGTACCCCAAAATGGAACCAATAAAAATTACAGCTCGTTCCACAAAAAACGCGCCCTCACACAGCTCTGTCACCGGAAAAATAACACGTTAGGACTCTCAAAACGCAATGATGCTAAATGACGGCCCAGACTCATTTTTAGGTCCAGTAGAATTTCACTAAATATCCAACATCGTCATTTGCTGGACCCCACAGGTGGACCCTGTAGATGCAGCAGAGATGAGGAAACTTTAGGGCCTTGTGCGGCTTATAGGGCTAGTGAAAAAGTCAAATATAAGGCAATACTGGAGCGCAGATATTTTGTATAATAGCAGATATTTTGTATAATACCCAAAAACCCGGCCTGTGCATAAAGGATTGGTTCAAAGCGTACCACACCAATCCATGGATTATTCATTCACCCCATTATTACATCATCCTATTATGCCTTGATGCACTCCGCCCAGTTTACATATACCCTGATGTACTCCGCCCAGCTCACATATGCCCCCACATTATAAGCTGAAATACCACTAATACACCAAGCAAAATCTGCGATTCAAAAGCCAAATGGTGGTCCAACTGAGCCTGGCAGTGTAACCAAACGGAAATTTATGACCACTTATGGGGAACTACTGTATTCTGGAGAACCCGCTTAACAATTTATGGGATGCGTGTGTCTACGGTGGTACAAGCTGGACACAACACATTGGGCACTGAAATGGCATATCTGTGGAAAACGGCAATTTTCAATCTGCAACATCTATAATTTACTCATTTTTGCAAAACACTTGTGCGGTCAAAATGCTCACTACACCCCTAGATCAATTCTTTGAGGGATCTAGTTTCCAAAACGGGGTAATTTTTCAGGGGTACCACTGTACTGGTACTATAGCTCAATGCAAAATGGTGTCAAAAAACGAATCTTGTAAAATCTCCACTCCAAATACTAAATGGCGCTCCTTCCCTTTAGAGCGTTGCTGTGTGTCCAAATAGCAGTTTATGACCACATGTGGGGTATTTCCGTACTCCGGAGAAGTTGCTTTACAAATGTTATGGTGCTTTTTCTCTTTTATTTGTTGAGAAAATGAAAAATTTTGAACTAATTCTTCGTGTTATTGGAAAATAATGTAATTTTTAATTTTCATTGCCCATTTGTAATAAAATCTATGAGACACCTGTGGGGTCAAAATGCTCACTACACCCCTAGATGAATTCCTCAATGGGTGCAGTTTGCCAAATGGAGTCACTTTTGGGTAGTTTCCACTGTACTGGTACCCAAGGGGCTTTGCAAAAGCGACATGGTGCAGAAAAACCAATCAAGCAAAATCTGCTCGCCAAATGGAGTCACTTTTTTGGGGGTTACCACTGTACTGGTACCTTAGGAGCTTTACAAATGAGACATGGTGCCAAGAAATTAATCCAGCAAAATCTGTACTCCAAAAGCTAAATGGCGTGCCTTCCCTTCTGAGCCCTGATGTGTATTCATACTGTGCTTTATTACCACATATGGGGTATTTCCGTATTCTGGAGTAGTTGCTTTACAAATGTTGGGGTGCTTTTTCGCATTTATTTGTTGAAAAAAAAAAAAAAAAAATCTCAGGTACAGCTACATCTTATTGAAAAATAATGTCATTTTTCATTTTCACTGCCCAATTCTAATGAAATCTATGAAACACCTGTGTGGTCAAAATGATCACGACACCCCTAGATGAATTCCTCTAGGGGTGTAGTTTCCCAAATTGAGTCACTTTTGGGGGGTTTCCTTTGTTTTTGCACCACAAGACCTCTTCTAACCTGACAGTGCCTGAAATATAATTTAAGAAAAGGAAGGCCGAAAAATCCACTAGGTGCTCCTTTGCATCTGGGGCTTTTGTTTCAGGCCCGTAGCGCACTAGGGCCACATGTGGGATATTTCTAAAAACTGCAGAATCAGGGTAATAAATATTCAGTTGTGTTTCTCTTGGAAAAAGCTTCGGTATTATAGGGAAAATGGATGAAGATGGAATTTCTGCAAAAAAAAAATGAAATTTGCAAATTTCCCTTCCACTTTGCTTGAATTCCTGTGACACGCATAAAGGGTTAAGAAACTATCTAAATGCTGTTTTGAATACTTTAAGTGGTGCAGTTTTTAAAATGGGGTGGTTTGTGGGGGTTCCTAATATATAAGGCCCTCAAAGCCACTTCAGTTCTGAACTGTTCCCTAAAAAAAATAGCCTTTTCAAATTTTCTTGAAAATATGAGAAATTGCTGCTAAAGTTCTAAGCCTTGTAACGTCCTAGAAAAATAAAAGGATGTTCAAAAAATGATGCAAACATAAAGCAGACATATGGGAAATGTTAACTAGTCACTATTTTGTGTGGTATTACTATCTGTCTTACAAGCTGATACAATTGAATTTAGAAAAATGCTAATTTTTGCAAATTTTCTCTAAATTTTGGTGTTTTTCACAAATAAATATTGAATTTATGGACCAAATTTTTTCACTAACATAAAGTACAATATGTCACGAGAAAACATTCTCAGAATCGCTTGGATAGGTAAAAGCATTCCAGAGTTATTACCACATAAAGTGACAAGTCAGATTTAAAAAATGAGGCCGTGTCATAAGTTCCAAAAGTGGCTGGGTCCTTAAGGGGTTAAAGAGGCTCTGTCACCAGATTCGCAAATCCCTATCTCCTATTGCATGTAATCGGCGCTGCAATGTAGATAACAGTAACGTTTTGTTTTTTTTGAAAAACGTTCATTTTTGGCCAAGTTATGAGCTATTTTATGTATATGCAAATGAGCTTTGAAATGGACAACTGGGCGTGTTTTTTTTCGTATGTCCAACTGGGCGTGTATTATTTTTTTATCTGGGCGTGTTTACTTGTTTTACTAACTGGGCGTTGTGAACAGAAGTGTATGATGCTGACGAATCAGTGACCAATTAGCATCATGCACTCTTCTACATTCATTTACACAGCAGCATCACGTTCTTACTAGAACGATGTGCAGCCACATACACAAGTGTCCTGATAATGAATACACATGACCTCCAGCCTGGACGTCATGTGTATTCAGAATCCTGACACTTCTGAATCTTTTCTGTGAGATTTCAAGCAAGGGAAACGAAATCTTGTTTACCTCGTAATCTCGCGAGATTATGCGTGGCTTGCTGGAAATCTCACAGAAAAGTTTCAGAAGTGTCAGGATTCTGAATACACATGACGTCCAGGTTGGAGGTCATGTGTATTCATTATCAGGACACTTGTGTATGTGGCTGCACATCGTTCTAGTAAGAACGTGATGCTGCTGTGTAAATGAATAGAGAGGAGTGCATGATGCTGACAGGTCACTGATTCGTCAGCATCATACACTTCTATTCACAACGCCCAGTTAGTAAAACAAAATACACGCCCAGTTGGACATAAAAAAAAACAAAAACACGCCCAGTTGTCCATTTCAAAGCTCATTTGCATATATCTATAAAATTGCTCATAACGTGGCCAAAAATGAACGTTTTTAAAAAAAAAACAAAAAAAAAACGTTACTGTTATCTACATTGCAGCGCCGATCACACGCAATAGGAGATAGGGATTTGAGAATCTGGAGACAGAGCCTCTTTAACCAGTTAAAGAGGCTCTGTCACCACATTATAAGTGGCCTATCTCATACATAATGAGATCAGCAGTGTTTTTTATTTAGAAAAACTATCTATATTCACCTAATTATGAGCGATTTTAGCTTTACGCTAATGACTTTCTTAATGCCCAACAGGGCGTGTTTTTACTTTTTACCATGTAGGCGTTGTGGAGAGAAGTGTATGATGCTGACAATTTTTTTTTATTATTGCTGAGATATCGTATATGCGATTATTTGTCTTATCTTTTGAATGTTGTACCCTATTTAACTCCTTCCCGTCATTCGTCGTATGCATACATCATGAAAAGCTAGTACTTCCCACATTTTGCTGTATCCATATGACAAATGGTGGACACCGGCTCAGAAGCTGAGTGGGTGCCACCATCCACGGGTGTCGGCTGCATCTTATAGCCGACACCCTGGGGAAATGGCAAGGACCGAAGTATGCTCCGATCCCCGTCATTAACCCCTTAAATGTAGCGGTCAAAAGCGATCGCTGCATTTAAGTTGTTTGCAGCTCATCAGAACCCCTGCAATAAAATTGCAGGGATTCCTGTGGCTGCAGTAGTAACCGGAGGCCTAATACTGGCCTCCCGGTATGCATAGTACAGAAGCCTTCCAGGATCCGCCCGGCAGTGGAGCCTGAAAGGCTTCCGTAGCCGACGGCAAGATGGCGCCGGCTCAGCAGCTGAGTTTGGCATCATCAGCGGAGGATGTCAGTTGTATGTTACAGCTGACATCCACCTGTAAAGGCAGGAACCGGAGCTAGCTCCGATCCCTGCCATTAACCCCTTAGATACAGTGATCGGAAGCGATCGCTACATCTGAGCGGTTGCTTGCAGATCGCCAGCCCTGCCATGCAATCAGGGCTGGTGACTGCCGCTATGGCAACAGGAGACCTAACAATGGCCTCCTGCTCTGCCATAACGGAAGCCGTTTAGGCCCTGCCAGGAGGCAAAGCCTAATCGGCTTGCGGTCCGTTAATGACTGACAGATCTAATACATTGCACTACATAGGTAGTGCAATGTATTAGACAAAAAAAATCTGACTGTTGGACCATCAAGTCCCCTAGTGGAACTTGGAAAAAAAATAAAAAAAATAAAAAGTGTAAAAACCAAGTATAACAAGTGTAAAAAAAAAAAAAGTTTTAAAACCTATAATAAAAATTTCAAGTAATAAAATAAAAATCAATCGTCCCTTTTCACTTATCAAGTCCTTTATCATTGAAAAAAATAAACAAACCATACATATTTGGTATCGCTGTGTCCGTAACGACGTGAACTATAAAAATATTACGTTATTTATTCCACGTGGTGAACGACGTAAAAAAAATTAAAAAAAAAAACCTCTGAAAAAAACTATACCAGTATTTCTATTTTTTGGTCACTTTGCCCTACAAATATTGGAATAAAAAGCGATCAAAAAGTCGCACGTATCCAAAAATGGTACCTATAACAACTATAGCTTGTCTCGCCAAAAACAAGCCCTTATACAACTCAGTCAACGAAAAAATGAAAACTTTATTGTTCTCAAAACTTGGCGACAGAAAAAATACATTATTTTTTCAAAAGTAATTTTATTTTGCAAAAAGTTGTAAAAAACATAAAAAAAGTACTATAAATTAGGTATCGCCGGAATCGTACTGAACTGCAGAATGAAGTTAACATGTAGTTTATAATGCATGGTGGACGCTGTGTAAAAAAAACATTAAAAAAAACGATGCCAGAATTGCAATTTTTTGGTCACCTTGCCTTCCAAAAAATAGGATAAAAAGGGATCAAAAAGTTGCATGTACCCCCAAAATGGTACCAATAATAACTACAGCTCGTCTCGCAAAAAAACAGCCCTCGTACCACTAAGTCTATGAAAGAATAAAATTTGTTATGGCTCGAATAAGCCAGGAAAGAAAAAATATGCAGTTGTACGGCCAGAGGGAAACATTTCTTTTGTTTCAAGAGGCGAATTATCAAGGCCCTAAAATTAGGGAACCAGGAAGGGGAAAGCCCAAAAATCTGCTGGAAGCGAGGGCGCCCGCATTTTACCAGTACAACACTTCCCAGCAAAATTACCCAAACTGCAAACGTGCCGAGTGTGGATCAAAAGGGGAATAAGGAAGGACATTTATCAGTGCGACACTGGCCTGTGCAGAAAGGATTGCTTCACAGCGTAAGGCTTTATTCAGACGAACGCAATATACGTCCGTGCAACGCGCGTGATTTTCACGCGCGTCGCACGGACCTATATTAGTCTATGGGGCCGTGCAGACATGTGCGTGATTTTTACGCCGCCCGAGCCCTTCGGCGAAAAAGTCATGACATGTCCGTTCTTTGGGTGTTTTTCGCGCATCACGCACCCATTGAAGTCAATCGGTGCGTGAAAACCACGCATTCCACACGGAAGCAATTCCGTGCGAACTGCGTGATTCGCGCAACAGCTGTCAAAAGGATGAATGAAAACAGGAAAGCACCACGTGCTTTTCTGTTTACAAACATCCAAACGGAGTGTCATAATGATGGCGGCTGCGCGAAAAGCACGCAGCCACGCATCAAACTGCTGCTGCCACACGGAGCTGTTAAGTGGCTTTTGCGCAGGCAAAATGCCGCGTTTTTGCGTGCGCAAAAATGCCACGCTCGTGTGAATCCAGCCTCACACACATCTATGTATTATTTTACTGTTTTTTTTAACCCAATTAATATACCTCCTGACTATGCCGCTGATGTACTATACCCAGCTTACATATACCCCACATTATAAACGGAAACACCAGCAATACTCAAACAAAATTACTACCAAGCAAATCCACACTCCAAAAGCCAAATGTTGCTCCCTCCCCTCTGAGCCCTACAGTGTGCTCTAACAGATGTTTACTTCCACATATATGGCATCGCCATACCCGGGAGAACCCCTTTAACAATTTTTGGGATGTGTCTCCAGTGGCATAAGCTGGGCACATCATAATTTGCCACTGAAATAGCATATCCAGGGAAAAAAAAAAATTTACATTTTTACTTAGCACCATCCGCAGTGCAATCATTTATGGAAAAGTCCTGTAGGGTGAAAATGCTCACAACACCCCTTAAGGATGCAGCCTTGTTTTGGCCTTAAGGCTCAGAGCTTATTTTTCAAATCTAATGTATTTCCCTTTATGTGGTAATAACGTTGGAATGCTCAAACCTATCCAAGCAATTCTGAGATTGTTTTTTCGTGACACATTGGGCTTTATGTTAGTGGTAAAATTTGGACGATATATTCAGTGTTTATTGGTGAAATATTGCAAAACTTAGAGAAAATTTATAAAAAATAGCATTTGTAAAACAGATGGTTATACCACCCAAAATAGTTACTAGTTCACATTTCGCATATGTCTACTTTAGATTGGCATCGTTTTTTTAACATTTTATTTTTCTTGGACGTTACAAGGCTTAGAACATAAACAGCAATTTCTCATATTTTTAAGAAAATTTCAAAAGCCTTTTTAAGGTACCTGTGCAGTTCTGAAGGGGCTTTGAGAGGCCTATGTATTAGAAACCCCAATAAAATACCCCATTTTGAAAACTAGACCCCTCAAAGTATTCAAAATAGCATTTAGAAAGTTTACTTAACCCTTCAGGCATTTCACAGAAATTAAAGCAAAGTAGAGGTGAAATTTGCAAATTTCATTGTTCTTGCTGAATTTCAATTGTATTAAATTTTTTTCTGTAACACAGAACTTTTACCAGAGAAACACTACTAAATATGTATTGTCCAGATTCTGCAGTTTTTAAAAATGTCCCACATGTGTCTCTAGTGCGCTCGTGGACTAAAACACAAGCCCTAGAAGCAAAAGCACCTAGTACATTTTGAGGCCTCTTGATTAGAATATATTTTAGGCAGCATGCCAGGTTTCAAGAGGTGTTGAGGTGCCAAAACAGGAATCCCACAAAAGTGACCCCATTTTGGAAACTACACCCCTCAAGGAATTTATTTATGGTTGTTGTTACCATTTTGACCCCACAGTTTTTACACAGCACGTGTTTGAATTGGGCTGTGAAATTAAAAAAATTACATTTTTTCCAATAAGATGTCATTTTTGATAAAAATGTCTTATTTTCACAGGGAACAAAATACCCCATTGTGTTGCCCAATTTGTCCTGAGTGCAGCAATACCCTATTTGTGGCGATAAACTGCCGTTTGTTCCCATGGGTGGCCTCAGAAGGGAAGGAGCGCTGGGTGTTCTTTGGAGTGCAGATTTTGCTGGATTGGTTTTCGGGTGCCATGTTGCATTTGCAGAGCCCCAGAGGTATCAAAGCAATGGAAACCCACCAGTAGTGACCCCATTTTGGAAACTAGACCCCTCAAGGAATTCATTTATTGGTGTTGTGACCATTTTGACCCCACAGTTTTTTCACATAAAACTTATTTGAATTATGCGGTGAATTCAAACAAAATAAATTTTTTCCAATAATATGTAGTTTTGGCTGAAAATTTATTTTCACAAGAAATAAAATACCCCATTTTGTTGCCCAATTTGTCCTGAGTGCAGCAATGCCCAATTTGTGGTGATAAACGGACGTTTGGGCCCATGGGAGGGCTCAAATGGAAAGGACCACCATTTGGCCTACTGGGGATTTTCTGGTGCGAAGTCATGTATGCAGAAGCCCCTGAGGTACCAGTACAGTTGAAACCCCCAAGAAGTGAACCCGTTTTAAAAACTGCACCCCTTAAGGCATTTATCTAGAGGTGTAGTGAGCATTTTTACCGGAGACATACACCCCATATACTGTAATGTGGGTTCTCACGGGTATGGCAATACCCTCAATGTGGCTGTTATCAGCTGCCTGGGAACACAGCAGGGCTCAGAAGGGAAAGATGAGGGAGATAAGATGTGCGGAGTGCATCAGGGTAAGTAAAACTGGGTTAGATTAAAAATCAAGGGTTGTAGGATACATTTTGAAGCACTCTTTCATACGGAGCCTTAGTTTTTCGGGACACATGTCACATTGATATATTGCGTCGTCCCTTATCCCCCCCTCTTATAGCAGACTATGTACCTCTTTTGACTTTTTCCTTTCTTGCCAGTTTGGGGAACTTCTCCTGGAAAGTGTTGCCCTGGTACGATGCGTGTGGCCCCGCTTTCAGAAGTGCTGGCTGCCCCCCCTTCTTGGTCCCTAAAAATTAGTTTCTTGATAACCACCTCTTGAAATTCCAGGAAAGTTCCCGTCTGGCCTGCACAGACGTAGCACGTACACATTGTACAAAGCCATCTGTATGATGTGCACGGCCAGCTTCTTATACCACACCGCATTGCGCTGTAGGGCTTCAGGACTTGATCTGACAAGTCCACCCCTCCCATGTACCTATTGTAGTCCAGGATGCAGTCTGGTTTGGGGGTCTCTGTACTGGTACATGGGTACTGGTGGGGCATCTCTTGTCTTATACTTCACACAGAATATGTTGCTTCTGGATTGTGCCCTGCTCTCACCCCTTCTGAGTGTTTGCCCAAGCAGAGTCTTAGGGAGGTCTCTCAGATTTCTTCTAGCAATGCCGCAGTACTTCTGGAAGCGAGGCAGTTGAAGAATGGGACGCTGGTATAAAAATTATCCAGGTAGAGATTGTAGCATTGGTCCAGCAGTGTGTGCACCAAATCCCACACAATTTTTGCATTAACTTCCAGTAAGGGGGGACATTCTGGGGGCTGAATACTGCGGTCCTTCCCTTCATATATCCTAAATTTGTAGGTATACCCTGATGCACTCTCGCACAGCTTATACATCTTCACGCCATAACTTGCCCTCCTACCTGGCAGGTACTGGCGGAATTGAAGCCTCCCTTTAAAAAGTACCAAGGAATCATCAATAGAAATACAGTTCTCGGTGGTGTATGCTTGGGAAAACTGGGCACTGAAACGGTCTAATAGGGGTCTCCGTTTATACAAACGGTCAAAACTGGGGTCATCTTGGAGTAGGCAATGCTCATTAGGAGAAGCGAAGTATTGCCTCATTTTTATTTATTTTTAGGTTCCAGTTCAGTTCTGAAGTTGTTTTGAGGGGCCTATATATTAGACACCCCAGTCAAACACCCCATTTTAGAAACTATACCCCTCAAAGTATTCACAACAGCATTTAGAAAGTTTATGAACTCTTAAGGTGTTTCACAGGAATTAAGAGCAAAGTAGAGGTGAAATTTACATATTTATTTTTGTCAGAAAATCATTTTTATACCATTTTTTTCTATAACACAAAAGGTTTTACCAGAGAAACGCAACTTAATATTTATTGACCAGATTCTGCAGTTTTGAGAAATATCCCACGTGGCCCTAGCGCACTAATGGACAGAAAGCACCGGCCTCCGAAGCAAAGGAGCACCTTGTGGATTTTGAGGCCTCCTTTTTATTAGGCACCATGTCCGGTTTGAAGAGGTCTTGTGGTGCCAAAACAGAGGAAACCCCCCAAAAGTGACCCCATTTTGGAAACTAGAACCCTTGAGGAACTCATTGTAGTTTTCTTGGGGTGCATGCGGCTTTTTGATCAGTTTTTAATTTTATTTTTAGGTGGCGTGGTGACTAAAAAACAGCAATTTTACTATTGTTTTTTTAGTGTTCACCGTGCGCTATAAATGACATATTCACCTTATTCTGCGGGGCGATACGATTACGGCGATACCATATGTTTATAGTTTTTTTTATGTCTTATGGCGTTTGCACAATAAAATAAGTTTTGTAAAAAATCATTCACTTTTTGTGTTACCATATTCTAAGAGCCAGAACTTTTTTATTTTTCCATTAATAAAGCCATGCGAATACTTATAGTTTAAAACTGTAGTTTAGATAAGAACCATTTTTATGTACATGCGACTTTTTGATCTCTTTTTATTCCATTTTCTGGGAGGTGAAGTGATCAAACAATTGTGATTGTGGTACGGTTTATTATTTATTTATTTTTACGGCGTTTACCGTGCGGGATAAAGAACAAAATAATTTTGTAGTTCAGGCCGTTGCGGACGCAGCGATACCAATTATGTATAGTTTATTTATCTATTTTTATTAATAATAAAGGACTGATAAGGGAAAAAGGGGGATTTTTACTTTTATTATTTTTAAAACGTTTATTTTCTTATTTTTACACATCTTTTTTTAACTTTTTTTTTACTTTATTACTTTGTCCCACTAGGGGACTTGAGGGCAGGAGGCCCTGATCTCTATTCTAATACACTGCACTACATGCGTAGTGCAGTGTATTAAAGCTGTCAGCTACTCACCGACAGCAAGCATAGTGGGTTTGTCAGTTTGACTGTCAGGACCCACTAGACTTCCGTCGATGGCATAGCCGGACACCATTGTTTGGTGTCCGGTTGCCATAGTCACCATCGCCGGCCGCTATCGTGTAGCAGGCCGGCGATGGTAGCTTAACCCCTAAAAAGCCGCGATCTCTATTAAACGCGGCTTTTAAGGGGTTAATCAGCGGGGCCACAGTGACCGGTCCCTGCTGTAGGAGCTGCGGCAGCTGCTGTACGAGACAGCAGCTGTCACAGCTCCTGTATGTGTCGGGAGGACGGCCGAAACGGCCGTTACTCCCAAGACGTACTATTAGGTCATGGAGCGCGAACGATATAGCTACCATGACCTAATAGTATGTCCAGGAGCGGGAAGGGGTTAATAAATGCCTTGAGGGATGTAGTTTCTAAAATGGGGTCACTTCTCAGGGGTTTCTTTTATTATTTCACATCAGTGCCTCTGTAATTGTGAACCAATACTTTGTAAATAGTCAAATTAGGCCTCAATTTTACATGGTACTCCACTCCATAGCCCTGTCAAATGTCCAGGCAAAAGCTTAGGGCCACATGTAGGTGTTTCTAAAATCGGGAAACACAGCATAATAACTAGAGAGCTGTCTTATTAGGGTGGCACAAGCTGGGCACTACATATTGACATATCTATGGAAAAAATCCCATTTTCATTCTGCAACATAGAGTGCACACTAATTTCTGCAAAACACGTGCAGGGTTAACATGCCCACTACGCCCCTAGGTGAATACCTCGAGGGGTGTACTTTACAAAATGGGGTCACTTCTGGGGGGGGGGGGGGTTCCGCTGTTTTGGTCCTACAGGGGCTTTGCAAATGCAACATAGCGACAAGAAACCAATCCAGCAAAATCTGCACTCCAAAAGCGAAATGTCGCTCCTTCCGTTCTGAGCCCTGCCGTGTGTCCAAACAGCAGTTTATGACCACATATGGGGTATTGCTGTACTCGGAAGAAGTTGCTTTACAAACGCTGGGGTTCCTTTTTTCCCTTCATTTGTTGAGAAAATGAAAAATATTGAGCTAAAGCTACGTCTTTTTGAAGAAAAGGGATTGTTTTTATTTTTACTGCCCAATTCTAATAAAGTCTATGAAACACCTGTGTGGTCAAAATGCTCACTATACCCCTAGATGAATTCCTCAAGGAGTGTAGTTTCCTAAATAGAGTCACTTTTTGGGCGTTTTCATTGTTTTGTCCCCTCAGGGGCTCTTCAAATGCGACATGGCCTCCGCTAACCATTCCTGCTAAATGTGATCTCCAAAATCCAAGTAGCGCTCTTTCCATTCTGAGCCCTGCCGTGTGTCCAAACAGCCGTTCAGGACCACATATGGGGTATTGTTTTACTCGGGAGAAATTGCTTTACAAATTTTGTGATGCTTTAATCCTTGTGGAAATTAAAAACAAATTAGCTAAACCTACATTTTCTTCGAAAAAAGTTTGATTTTAATTTTTACGGCCTGCTTCCAATAATTTCTGCAATAAACATGTGGGGTCAAAATGCTCACTATACCCCTAGATAATTTCCTTGAGGTGTGTAGTTTCCCAAATGGTGTTACGTTTGGGGGATTTCCATTCTTTTGGCACCGCAAGAGCCCTTCAAACCAGACATGGTGCCTAAAATATATTATAATAAAAAGAAGGCCCCAAAATCCTCTAGGTGCTCCTTTGCATCGGAGGACTGTGCTTCAGTATATTACCACACTAAGGCCAAATGTGGGATATTTCCTAAATCTGCAGAACCTGGGCAATAAATATTGAGTTTCATTTCTCTGGTAAAACTTTGTTACAAGAAAAATGGATCAAACAATGTCAATTTCACCTCTACTTTGCTTTAATTCCTGTGAAACGTCTAAAGGGTTAAGAAACTTTCTAAATGCTGTCTTGATTACTTCGAGGGGTGAAGTTTTTAAGGTGGGGTGACTTATTGGGGGTTTCTAATATATAAGACCCTCAAAGCCACTTCGTCCCTGAAAAAATAGCCTTTTGAAATTTTCTAAGCCTTGTAACGTCCAAGATAAAGTAAAAGGATGTTCAAAAACTATGTAGACATATGGGGGATGTTAATTAGCAAACATTGTGTGTGGTATAACTGCCTGTCTTACAAACAGATACATTTAAATTTAGAAAAATGCACATTTTTGTAATTTTTCCCAAAATGTTAGTGTTTTTCACAATTAAATACTGAATGTATCTAGCAAATTTTGCCAGTAACATGAAGTCCAATGTGTTACGAGAAAATCACAGAATCACTTGGATAGGTAAAAGCATTCCGAAGTTATTACCACATAACGTGAAACATGTCAGATTTGAAAAATGAGACTGTCAGAAAGGTCAAAAGTGGCCAAAGAGGGAAGGGGTTAAATTATGCAATAGTGCCTCCTTTTTATCTATATTTATTTTAGAGACATATACATATATGTCTTTCAGTAATCCATTTTTTATCACTTCTAGAAAAAAATGACACTGATAAATTTATTTTTGTTTCTATTAATAGTGTAACTTTATAATCATGGACGCAATGATGGTCTTTTTCCCAGGTTTTACATACAAATCATCTTTTACCTTGATAACTGACTGTGCGATCCTTCTATTAGAACAACCGCTTCACCTTCACGAAGTAAAATTATGTTTTAGATTCCTGCTATTAATTACTTATGTCCAACTATTGATGTGAATTCCCTAAGTTACCTTTAGATATATTTAGAAAAAACAAAATATTCCCAATTAGGATGTTTTTTTTCTCAAAAATTCGTGCACTCACCAGTCTGGAGAGTCTTCAGCTTTGCAATTTTCCTTTGTTCCTTCTCGGTTTCCATAGTCTGTTGGTTGTCTTGACTCCAGGGACACTAAGTGTCGCCTGTGTACTTGCGCTACCACCTACGGATTCAGTTGTTGTACTTTAGTCAGCTGATATGCGAGTAGATAAATCACGCTCTTTAATAATAGGAATAATCATATAAAAGAACATTTTGATGATACGGTTAGATTACACCAAGAAAAAGTTTTTATACCGCAATACGCGGATACACATATAATGCAGTTTTCAAATGAATACTTATGCTTTTTATGTATGTCCTATTTGGAACACTTCATATCTGTAACAGACCTTTAACATTGATATGTACTCGTTGTGAAACTATTACTTTACTTTACCGTTCTTTTGCATCATTTTGAATTTTATATGAAGTCATGAGCGCCCTTTGACCTCTGCAGATTTGGTGGTTTTTCTTCCAAGAAACCAACTGTACTTAAGGTAGACCTTTTGTTAATCTATGTATGGCCTGATGAAGACGTTGGTACAACGTCGTAACGCGTAGCCTCATACAAATAAATACCCTTTTATTATTTGCATGGTCCTTGAACTTTATGTATAGCAGCACTACTTTTTAGTCCTATTTTTCTTCCCTAAACATTTCTCTTGCCAATTGCTGCAACATATTGTGTTACTGGAACCGACCGTGGCAGCAGCATACTTTCAGAATTTCTAAACCCTTGCTTACATCAGTGTTGTGTCTGAACTAACACAACTAATACAGGTGAACACATTACTGTTGCTACCTTTGCACACTTCTCTCTGGTTAATCTGCACTATGTGGCGCTGTGCTTTTCCCTTTTTTCTCCTTATAGAAAACAATATTGGAATCTCTTGGATAAGTAAAAGCATTCCAAGGTTATTACCACATAAAGTGACACGTCAGATTTGAAAAACAAGGCTCTGCAGGAAGGTCAAAAGTGGCTGCAGCAGGAAGGGGGTAAGGTCTGCTCACTGTGGACCAAGAACCTGAATGAGGCAGCCAGGAACCTGGATGAGGCAGTCATGGGTTCCCTCACCGCCAGCAGATACTCTGGATATTTGATAGCAACGCTTTTTCCTCCTCTCATAACGGCAATCCCAAAGGGGTAGAGCTAACAATAAGGGACTTTAAGGGAGTGCAGCTTATCTGTAAGCAGCTTAAGAAATCTGCACTTTTGTAAGGTGGACGGACCCAGGTCTTGAAAGATTTGTAGACGTGTGCCTTCAAAGAGAAATCCAACCCTGGCCTCAGTCAAAATTGCCGCTGTTTTCACCTAACTTAATTCTGGGCCAGTTTGGGCCTGAGTGCCCTATGCACCCTCTCAGTCACTATGTCGCCCGCTCAAACAGGGCTCAAAAGGTCTGAGAAGACGTTAATCGTCCTGGCCTTAAGGGTGTCTTGTAAAATGGTTTGTGGCAAGCCTCTGATAGACATTTTTCCGTTGATTCATGGTTTTCTGGTCTACCAGGAATTGGGGAGTTTGGTTAATTTGAGTCCGCTGGAGATACATTTTCTTCCTCACCACCTCACTGAAAGAAACGGAGGCCTACTTTGGCTGCTTAAGGGCCTCAATTCTGCCTCCGATATGGCAGACAACCGCCTTAATATCAGCCAGCTCAGTGGCAATGGGCGCCAATGCCCTAGTCAATTCTTTCTTTTTTAGAAATCTCCATGATCTAGAGACGTAATTAGTACCTCCCTTGTGGTCAGAAGCACTCTACTTGTCTGAATTCTCAGTGAGCGTGCCTTCCATCTTAGCTTCCGGCACCATCTTGGATGTCCTGGCCAGAGAAATAGAAGGATGTTTTTGGAAAAACTTCTCCATGTCAGGTTGTGATCGTTGAGACTTGGGTGTCATTGGAGGTTCAAACAGATTCTCCCTGTTGGTAAGTTTGCCCATGGCACTTGTAGGCTATTAGATGCTGGGCTTTCTGGCAGTCAGCAGTAGGGGAGCGCCAATCTTGCATCTGCCATCTAGCTGGGTCAGGCTCTGCCTCCTATTGGTCCACTTTTAACATTATTTTAATGGGTTACTATTAGTATATTCATATTTTTATTATTACCATTACTTAAGGATTATTAGGAAAACAATAAAATATCCATAATATAATTAAAACAATTGAGTTTCATCTTCTCAAAAATAAAGGTGTCCGGAGAGCCTGTATTCTGTTTAAAAAAAAAAAAAAAAGGTCCTTAGTTGTTGAGTTATGTAGTTTAACCCGTTAGTGACCACCCATAGGTTTTTTTACGGTGGCCACTAACAGGCTTTATTCCAATGCAGTAGTCCTTTTTTGGTGTTGCATCGGAATAAATAAACACTGCTGGGTGCAGGTTAATCTCTCTGCTCTCAGCTACCAGAGGTAGCCCTCATAGAGCTGCATCAGCAAAAAAATAAAAATGTTATAGAGGTAGCTGAGGGCAGACCTGCTCAAGTGGACAGGATCAATATCTATCCCGATCGTTTAACCCCTCAGACACGATGCTCAATAGCGAGCGCCACATCTGAGTGGTTTTAGAAGGAGGGGACTCCCTCTCTCACTCCGCTGGCACCGATCGCAGGGTGCAGGTGACTTGTATGGCAGCCGGGGGCCTAACAAAGGCCCCCAGGTGTGCCTCTAGTTAATGCTTGCGTTAACCAAGTGGGCGAGGGGAAAATGACCAGACATCGCCTTCAGATGTCTGGTAATTCTCCCGATGCTCCAGTGAAGGAACTGTGGGAGAAGTAACGGCACAGCATGATCTCGCGAGATCACGCTGTGCTGTGACTAAAGCTGGACATGAATGAAGAGAAGTGTATGATGCAGACTGGTCAGCACTGACTTGGTTAAAGTAGTTGGGCTTTTACAAAAAATTTGCATAAATAATAAAATCATCATATCTTTGGCACGAATAAACTTTTTTTCTTAAAAAACACCACAGTAGTTCTCTACAACACATCGCCTATTAGATTAGGTAGGGAAGTATGAAACTAGTGACAGCCTTTTTAAGTGGAGAAAGGCATTTTTTCTGTAATAATATATATGACAAAGTTTATAATTCTTGCTTTGATTTATGGGTAAAAAATTGAAATGACAAATATTTAGGGATCTCCTTATAGAATAACTAACAGCTCGGCTCTTTCCATTAATATTGCCAATTGTGCAACCAACTCCTGAGTTATTACTAGCAATTCCTATATTAAATATCTGAGACTTTTTAATCATTTATCTTGTAGTAGGATAGATTAACGAAATGATATAGGACTGTCTAAGAGAATCTTAAAGGCTTGTTAAGGCTAATAAAGTTCAATTTTGTGTTCCTCTTGTCCTACTTTTAAACCACTTATGCAGGGAAAAGCACGAATGGCCAGGCGTTCCAGAACTAGGACGAGGATGAGAGGCGACAGAGGGCAATCAGGCTGCATTCCATTACGAATACTTTTTCGGATATAAAACCGGAGGTGTATTTCATGGCTAATGGCTTAGGGTATGTTCACATGGCTTATTCCCAGCCGTTTTACGGGCCGTAAACGCACCCGAAAAACGGCTGAAGAAATGGAAGCTGAACGCCAATAAACATCTGCCCATTGATTTCAATGGGAAAAACAGCGTTTCGTTCCGACGGGGCGTTTTTTTACGCAGACGTTTGAAAAAAATGGCGCGTAAAGAAAAACCCCGTAAAAAGAATTGCATGTCACTTAAGCCATTTTTAGAGCCGTTTTTCATTGTGTCAATAGAAAAACAGCACCAAAACGGCCTAAAAAAACCGCATCAAACAAGTGATTTAAAAAACGGCTGAAAATCAAAGGCTGTTTTCCCTTGAAAACTGCTCCATTACGTACAGCCGTTTTGCGTGTGAACATATCCTATGAGAACAGAGCCATGATATTCGATTTAATAAATCCACTAAATCCACCATGTTGTCAATACCAAATTATGGGAACTCTGTGAAATGCATTCTCTGCATCCGGAGTAAGGAGCAGAGAAGGCATTTTTGAAAGTTTAGCAAACTGTACCAGATTTAGGTATCTAGATGCCCTATTAGAAGCTTACCTGCCCGCCGCAAATTCAACCTGGTCTCAGTAGACAAGCGTTAAGAATTTTTAATAGCCTGCTTGCAGTTATTTTTGCGTATTTTGCGTCTGCGTTCAAAAAGAAAAATCGATGTCAAGTGGGTTGTTATAGCGGTTTGCCTAGTTTGGGAGTTTTTATAGCTGAAAGAAACTTATCAGGTATAAAAGGGGAAGCCAGAATCTGAATATGTTCTTGGAGGAGATGTGGGAGGTTCAAGTTGTCTAAAAAGTATGATATGTCTAGCTTTTTAGGTTGAGGCATAACGGTCAACCTTGAAGTAAGAGATTTGCAATATTTTCTAAACTGAGCTTTGATAGATTGAGGGTTAACAATTTTCTGGTTACTAGATGTTACTATTCTTTGTTTCGCCTGTCTAAGTTTTAATTGCTGCACTAGGAATTTACCTGGCCTATTATTGAAGGCATACAAATTTAATTTGTAACGCTGAAGCGCAGCTGCATCAAAGTTTAATAACAATTGTTGTAGTTCATCTCTAAATGCTTTAAAAGCAGCAGCATTGTTCACAGTAGTTTGCTTCTTATTAGAACTATTCAGACTGGCGATGCCCGATATTATTGGATATCTAAGTTTATATCTATTCTAATGTGTGAGAAAGCCTAAATATATAAACCTCACAAACATCTTATGGCATGCTAGACAGAAGGTATTAGGTGTAGTGCGTGAGTTAAGCTCAATGTGACTAATTATCGATTCCTTCAGATGCCACAAGGGAGTTGAGGTAAATTGAAACTGTTCTACAATTTCTACGGAGATTGGTGTGTCGTCATCTGATCAAATAATTAGGCCAATTTTAGTGTCTTTGACCTGAAGTTGGTTCGGTCTCCCAATAACGAACATGTCCAGTCTGGAGTAAGAAAGCTGAGTGGCGGGGAAGTAAAGTTTCTCTCTCAGACCCATGTTGGTATTGCCACACATCTAGGTATCCTTCTTAGTCTTTTAACAGCTTCCCGACTACCCACTGTATATTCACGTCGGCACTTGCTGGGCTCTGTGCAGCACCGACGTGAATTCACGGTGGGTGTTAAAAGCGCGATCCGGGTGTCTCAGAGTAGCGTTGACACCCGGATCGCGCTATTTACCCCTGCCTCTGGTACCGGAGACATGACCGGGACCTAATTGGTTCAGGTCCTGGTAATGTGATCCCAGGGAAAGTTTGTTGTAGCAATGAACTGGAAAGTTTGTTACTACAACAAACTGGTAAGTTTGTTGCTACAACAAACTTTCCCGAGGACCGATTGCGGGTGCTGCAGTCGGTTATAAAGCAGAACCGGAGGCCATACAACGGCCCCCGGGTCTGCCATGCACAGCAGCCTATGAGAACCAGACGGAGGCCGGTCCTCATAAGCTTCCTGTCAGTGTGACTCTCAGCGTCACACGGACAGTTTATAACACGTTACACTACCTAGGTAGTGTAATGTATTATAGCAGCGATCAGTGCTGCCAGTCTTCAAGTAAAACAAGTAAAAAGTAAAACAAATTAATAAAAATGTTTTATAAAAGCGTAAAAACAAGATACAAAAACAAAAATGCTTTTTTTCCTATAATAAAGTCTTTTATTATAGGAAAAAAATAAAAATTTTAAAAAAATACACATATTTGGTATGACCGCGTTCGTTGTGACCCAAACGATAAAACTAATATTTTTCCTGCACGGTGAACAGCGCAAAAAAAATAATTAAAAAACAATGTCAGAATCACAATTTTTTTGGTCATCAACCCGCCAAAAATATAGAATAAAAAGTGATCAAAAAGTCGCATGTACCCTAAAATAGTACCAATAAAAACTACAACCCGTCCAAGTGTAAAAAAGAAAAAGACAAAATACATTGTCAGAATTTTTTTTGTCACTTTGCTTGCCCAAAAAAAATTCTAATAAACAGTGATTAAAAAAAAAAATCAAAAAAAAAAAAAAATCACATGCACCCTAAAATGGTACCAATGAAAACTACAGATTGTCCCGCAACAAATAAGCCCTCGCACGGCTCCGGTGAAGGAAAAATAAAAAAAGTTCTGGCTCTCAGTATATAGCGACAGAAATTGTGCAGTGTCCAAAAGGCGGAAAAGATCGGGCGCCATTTATCAGTGCGACTTTGGCCACATATCTGCGGATTATTATTTATTTACTGAATTATTATACCCTCTTATGTCCTGATGTACTCTGCCCAATTTACACATACCCCCACATCATACACTGAAATACCAGCAAAACCCCAAACAGAACAGTTACCAAGCAAAATCTGCGCTCCAAAAGCCAAATGGCACGCCCTACCTTCTGAGCCCCACAGCGTGCCCAAACACCAGCTTACGTCCACATATATGATATTTTATGTCCGGGAGAACCCGCTCACCATTGTATGAGGTATTTGTCTTCAGTGGCACATACTGGGCATAACAGTGGAAAATTTAAATTTTCACTTTCCACCATCCGCTGCGCATTAACGCCTTGACGCACCACGACTTAATAGCATGTCGTGGTGCGGGGGGTTATATATGGAGCGGGCTCATGCGCTGCGCCCGCTCCATATTCTGCAGGTGTCCGCTGTGTATTACAGCTGACACCCGGGACTAATGGACAGGAACAGCGATCACGCTGTTACAGGAGCCTGTAAAAATGATATTATACTGCAATACATTAGTACTGCAGTGTATTGTACCAGCGACCTAATGATCGCTCGTTCCAGTCCCTTAAAAGTGACTTTTGGGAGGTTTCCACTGTTTTGGTACCTCAGGGGCATTGCAAATGCGACATGACACCCGAAAACCATTCCAGCTAAATTTGAGCTCCAAAAGCCAATTATTGTTCCTTCCCTTCTGAGTCTTGCCGTGGGTCCAAACAGCAGTTTATTACCACATATGACATATTGCTGTAATCAGGACAAATTGCTTTAAAAAATTGTGGTGATTTTTCTCCTTTATTCATTGTAAAAATTCAACATTTCTATGTTTTTTCAGAAAAAAAATGGATTTTCATTTTCACGGCCTAATTCCACTAAATAAAAGCAAAAAAACTGTGGGATCAAAATGCTAACTATACACCTAGAAAAATTCCATGAGGGGTGTAGTCTACAAAATGGGGTCACTTTTGGGGGGTTTCCACCGTTTTTCTCCCTCCAGGGCGTTGCGAACGCGACAGGGCACTGAAAACCAATCCAGCACAATCTGCGCTTCAAAATTCAAATGACGCTCCTTCCCTTCTGAGCTCTGCCGTGGGTCCAAACAGCAGTCTAGTACCACATATGGGGTATTGCTGTAATCGGGAGAAGTAGCTTTACAAGTTTTGGGGTTCTTTTTATTCTTTATTCCTTGCAAATATTTTTTTGTATATTATTTCAGAAAAAAAAAGAAGATTTTCACTTCCACAGGCAAACTCCAATAAATATAGCAGAAGACCTGTGGGGTCAAGATGCTAACTATACCCTCAGATAAATTCCTTGAGGGGTGCAGTTTCCAAAACCGTGTCACTTTTGGGGGATTTCCACTGTTTTGCCACTACAAGACCTCTTCAAACCAGACGTGGTGCCTAAAATATATTCTAAAAAAAGGAGGCCACAAAATCCACTAGGTGCTCCTTTGCTTCTGAGGCCGGTATTTCAGTCCATTATCAAACTAGGGCCACATGTGGGATATTTCTAAAAACTGCAGAATCTGGGCAATAAATATTGTGTTGTGTTTCTCTGGTAAAACCTTCTGTGTTACAGGAAAAAATGTATTACAAATGAATTGCAGCAAAAAATTTTTTTGTCAATTTCCCCTCTACATTGCTTTAATTCCTGTGAAACGCCTAAAGGGTTAAGAAACTTTCTGAATGCGGTTTTGAATACTTTGAGGGGTGCAGTTTTTAATATGGGGTGATTTATGGGGTCTATCTAGTACATAAGGCCCTCAAAGCCGCTTTAGACCTGAACTGGTCCCTGTAAAAGTCGCCTTTTGAAATTTTCTTGAAAATGTGAGAAATTGCTGGTAAAGTACTAAGCCTTGTAACGTCCTAGAAAAATAAAATAATGTTCAAAAAACTATGCAAATATAAAGTAGACATATGGAATATGTGAAATAGTAACTATTTTGTGTGTTTTACAAGCAGATACATTTAAAATTAGAAAAATCATAATATTTGCAAATTCTTAAAATTTTGGTGTTTTTCACAAATCAGCAATGAATTTATTGACCAAATTTTTCCACTAAATAAAAAGTACAATATGTCACGAGAAAACAATCTCAGAATCGCTTGGATAGGCAAAAGCATTCCGGAGTTATTACCACATAAATTAACACGTCAGATTTGAAAAAATGGGGCTGGTCCTGAAGGCCAAAATGAGCTCGGTCTTGAAAGGGTTAAGAGGAATCAAGGCATGGAAGCATTATCGGATTAAAGTCTCCACCTATTAAGACTACTCCATCAGTAAGTTTTTTTAGAAAAAAGAGGAGGGGAACCTCCAGCTCACCTTTTGTATGCAGGTTTTGTACTCTGGTCTCCGCACGGATCCTCGCGTCGGCACGCGCTATATGGGACGCAGAAAAACAGGTGGGTTGGATCCAGCGTAGCTGCGGATAAAAAGGAACTTGTTCCAAGTTTAATGAGGATATTAAAAACGAGATCGATCAGGATGATGTCCTCGAGTGCTGGGAGAGAAATGGAGGGATTGAAGAAGCCTACCCGTTTCAAACGCTAGCAGCGTTCTTAGTCATACTTTAGATAGTATTTAGCTGAAAGAACTTTTTGCATAGAGTTAAGGGAATATACGTTGAGCAGGGTGTATTTAATATTATTAAGTTTAAATAGAAAATTATATACCTTGTGGGTCAGAAATCATGAGAATGTGGTTAACCCCTTCAGGACTGAGCCTGTTTTGGCCTTCAGGACGAAGCCCATTTTTCAAATCGGACATGTGTCACTTTATGGTGGTAATAACTTGGGAATGCTTTTACATATCAAAGTGATTCTGAGATCGTTTTCTCATGACATATTGTACTTTATGTTAGTGAAAAAATTTGGTTGATAAATTCAATATTTGTAAAAAAACACCAAGATTTGAAGAAAATTTGCATTTTTCTAAATTTAAATGTATCTGCTTGTAAAACAGACAGTAATACCACACATATGGGATATATGAAATTGTAACTATTTTGTCTACTTTATGTTTGCATCGTATTTTGAACGTCCTTTTAGGAACGTTTTAGGAAGTTACAAGGCTTAGACCTTTAGCAGTGATTTCTCATATTTTCAAGAAAATGTCAAAAGGCTATTTTTTCAGGGACCAATTCGGTTATGAAGTGGCTTTGAGGGCCTTATATATTAGAAAGTCCCCATAAATCACCCCATTTTGAAAACTGCACCACTCAAAGTATTCAAAACAGCATTCAGAAAGTGTTTTAACCCTTCAGGTGTTTCACAGGAATTAAAACAAAGTAGAGGTCAAATTGACAAATTTCATTATTTTTTTTTTGCCAAAATTCATTTGAAATAAAAAAAAAATCTGTTCCACAGAAGGTTTTACCAGAGAAATGCAACTCAATATTTTGCCCAGATTCTGCAGTTTTTAGAAATTTCCCACATGTTGCCCTAGTGTGGTAATGGACAAACACCGGCCTCAGAAGCAAAGGAGCAACTAGAGGATTTTGGGGCCTCTTTTTTTTTTGGAATATATTTTAGGCACCATGTCAGGTTTGAATAGGTCTTGTGAGGCCAAAACAGTAAAGATCCCCAAAAGTGACCCCATTTTGGAAACTACACCCCTCAAGGAATTTATCTAGGGGTATAGTTAGCATTTTGAACCCACAGGTTTTTTTTTGCTACATTTATTTAAATTAGTATGTGAAGATGAAAATCTATTTTTTTTCTGGAAAACTTTAGAAAAGTTTAATTTTTACAAGGAATAAAAAGGAGAAAAAACACCCTAACATATGTAAAGCCATTTCTTCCAATTATAGCAATACCCCATATGTGGTAATAAACTGCTGTTTGGACCCACAGCAGGGCTCAGAAGGGAAGGAGCACCATTTGGATTTTGGATTTCTGATTTTGCTGGAAGAGTTTTCAATGCCATGTCGAATTTGCAATGCACTGGAGGGATGAAAACAGTGGAATTTTTCTAGGAGTAAAGTTAGCATTTTTGACCACACAGTTGTTTTGCTGAATTCATTGGAATTAGTCTGTAAAGGTAAAAATACACTTTTTTTCTGAAAAAACGTAGCTATTTTTAATTTTTACAAAGAATAAAGGGGAGAAAGCACAACATTTGTAAAACAAATTCTCCCGATTACAGAAATATGCCATATGTGGTAATAAACTGCTATTTGGACCAACAGCGGCGCTAAGAAGGGAAGGGGCGCTATTTGGCTTTTGGAGCTCAAATTTAGCTAAAATGGTTTTCGGGTGTCATGTCGCATTTGCAAAGCCACCGAGGGACCAAAACAGTGGAAACCGCCCAAAAGTGACCCTATTTTGGAAACTACACAACTTAAGGAAGCTATCTAGGGGTATATTGAGCATTTAGACCCCACAGCTCTTTTGCATAATTACAATTAGGCCGTGAAAATGAATATCAACATTTCCACTAAAATGTTGCATTTTTTCAATTTCAAAGGATATATGAGGAAAAAGCACCCCAACATTTGTAAAGCAATTTCTCCAGAGTACGGCAATACCCCACGTGGTCATAAATGTTTTTTCATTAGTAAGTAATTAACCCTTTCCAGATTGAACCATTTTTTGCTTTTTCTTTATAGTTTTTCCCTCCCCGACTTTATTTTTCCATGAATAGAGTGGTGTGAGGGCTTATTTTATGCGGGACGAGCTGTAATTTTTATTGGTACAATTTTTTGATACATACAACTTGTTTAGCACTTTTAAATAAATTTTTTGGTAGAGCCAAGGTGACCAAAAAAAATAGAGATTTTGCAGTTTTACATTCTTTATTTTTCACGGCATTCACCGTGCGAGTTAAATAATGGCATATTGTAATAGTACTGACTGTTACGGACGCAGCGATACCAATTTTGTGTATTTTTTTAAATACAATTTTTGGGGACTTTAAATCTGTATTTAATTTTTTTTCACTAATAACTATTTACTTTTGTTTTTACACATTTTATTAGTCCCACTAGGGGACTTGAACCAGCAATCAGTAGATCGCTGGTACAATACACTGCAATACTAATGTATTGCAGTATATTGTCATTTTTATAGGCTCCTGTAAAAGCGCGACCGCTGTTCCTGTCCGTTAGTCCTGGGTGTCAGCTCTAATACAAAGCTGTTGCGGGACAATCTGTACTTTTCATTGATACCATTTTGGGGTACATGCGATAGTTTTGATCACTTTTTATTCTATTTTTTGGCGAGCAAGGTAACCAAGAGCTATCAATTCTGTATATGTTTTTTCTTCTTTTTTTTATGCCGTTCAACCTAGGCTATAAATGACCATTTTACTTTATTCTGCGGGTCGGTACGATTACGGCGATACCATATGTATATAGTTTTTTTTATGTTTTGCCACTGTTCGGGAACGGGGAGAGCAGGGCAGACACCCTGCACAGTTAACTGCCGCTGCGGTGTAGCGCCACGCGGTGGTTAACTGTTAAAGCACGGGCGTAACTGCACGCCCAGGTGCGCGAAGTTCCTGCTCACCTGGACGTGCATGTACGCCAAGGTGCGGGAAGGGGTTAATGCCACGAGTCCCTAACTGCTATTAGAATAGACAATCGTGAACATTAGCACTTATAAAGGGCAGTTAACGAGCCCAATTAGAGGTTAGCAAAAGAACATCGATAACGCTAAATGAACAGTAGATAACATAATGAAAGGGTACCAGTCAAGAGTGGTTTGCTCTTTTTTTTAGCAATTTTCCATTTAGGGTACAATTTGCTAGGTACCTGTGAAGATGCCGTTGGTAACTCAGCGGCACCTTTGATATTGCTTTGTGATGTATACTGAGGCTCCTCTAAGTTTTTGGCAGTATAGGTTACTTTATTTCGACTGATGACTAATTTGATAGATAATTCACATTTAGGGTATGTTCACATGGCTTATTTACGGACGTAATTCGGGTGTTTTATGCCTCGATTTACGTCCGAAAATGCGACTCGATAGCGTTGGCAAACATCTGCCCATTCATTAGAATGGGTCTTACGATGTTCTGTGCACATGGTAATTTTTTTTACGCCCCACTGTCAAAAGGCGGGGCATAAAGAAGTGCCTGTCAATTCTTCAGACGTAAATGGAGCCGTTTTCCATGGACTCCATGGAAAATCAGCTCCATTTAACATCCGTAATGGACGCAGCAAAAAGCGCATCAACATGTAATTACGGCTGAAATTACGGTGCTGTTTTCTCCTGAAAACAGCCCCGTAATTTTAGCCGTTACGGACGCTGCCGTGTGAACATACCCTTATATTCGATTTGATCATCCTGTAAATATCTGGCATTTGAAGAGTTGCAGGGAAGAGGTCAGGGAATAGTGCAATGATACAATACAGGTAAGAAGAACGCTCACTGTATGCTCATCAGACCTGCTGACCACCCACAGCTCAAAGGACAGACTACTTCATCTGGTTGGTCAAATTTTTCTTAAGCATATATGCTGGTGTGATAAGTACAAGGCATATTATTGCTAAAGACAGTGCCAGTACTGTACACTCAATCATTGTACTGGCTATGTAGGGCTGAGGTTAAATTACCTCATTTGGCTGGTCAAACCTGGCCTAGGCAAACAGACTGGTGTCGTAATTACAAGGTGTATTAACATTTAAGCCACTACAATCACTGTATGCTCAACTCATTAGCTGACTGCACGCGGATCAAAGGACAAATTTTTTAATCTTGCAAGTCTCACCTGTCTGGTCTGATAATTATAATCTCCTTGGTATTACCCATTTTTCGCTATTTCTACCTTATAAAGTCTCAAAGTTGGATTTATACTAACATGGGGCTGTCCAAAAAGCAAGAATCAAAGAGACGTGGGTCACAATCTAGGGGTATGTGGACCCACTACGCCGTTCCGCTGTAACGGAGTGGCCGCTGGCCAAATGATAGTCAATAAAGTCTATGCAAAGTCCTTAGCACAAGAGTACCTGTAAGAGTCCAGACAGTAGCAGAGGCCTTGCCACAGATGGCAGAGGACGCCAGACGTGGCGTATGACAGCAGGCGTGGCAGATGACAACACGACTCCATCACTAGATAAGGCACAGGAACAAACTGCACAGGATACAGGAAGCAGGATACGGGAACACTGGGAACAGGATAATACTAAGGGTCCATTTGCTAAGACTAACATGGGAATATAACAACGTTCAGGCAATGAGTGGAAGGGCAGAGCCCTTTTTATAATCCAGGGTGATATAGGGATAATGGGATAATTAAACGCATGTGCGCACGCTGGCCCTTTAAGATCGGGGACGAGCGCGCATGCTAGAGGAAATCACAGAGTGGTGCGGTCACGTGAGATGGAGTCTCCTGGGAGGGAGATGCTGACAAGGAGAGAGGTCTGCAGTTGCAGTCGTCAGGAGGTAAGGAGAGGCGACGATCCGCTGCCATTACAAGATGTACTAATTCGATATTTCACCTCGAGACAGTCCTTAAACACAGAAGACCAAGGAGAAGATCTACATGTGGCAATGGGAAACCCCCCCCTTTATCACCAATTAACTTTACCAGTACGATCAATCTATCTATGGACTCAAAGGAGTCTTATTTTGAAGGAAAAACGCTCTCCTCTCAGCCTACACCAATGTTAGCTAACTAAAAACAACCAGCCTATTACTGAAGCAACTCTCCAGTGTATACTTGATAAACTACAGGGGTCTATACATTCCTGGCCAAAAGTTTTGATACAGACACAAATTTTGGTTTTCACAATGTTTACTGCTTCAGTTTTTATAGTGGCAATTTGCATTAACTCTAGATTGTTATGAAGAGTGTTCAGACGAATTGCAATTAATTGCAAGGTCATTCCTTGTCATGAAAATTAACCCCATTTCCATTGAATTTCAGCTCTGCCACAAAATGATCTGTTAACATATTTTCATTCATCTTTTCATTAGCTCACTAGAAAGTGTTAAAGAGGACACGGCAGCTGATATCACGGTCAGGCTGATTGAATTATAAGAGCAGACAGGTTGCTTTAAAACGTGGATGGCTCCTGAAATCATTGTCTTCTTCTGTTAACCATGGTAAACTAACAGGAAATACATTTAGCCATGATTGCTTTGCATCAAAATGGCTTTAAAGGAAAGTACATTACTGCTTGTAAGATTGCTCTAAATCAACCATTTATCGGATTATCAAGAACTTCAAGTTGAGAGGTTCAATCGCCGCAAAGGTTTCAGGGCGCCTGTGCAGTCTACTGCGCTATTGATTCCGTCAAAACCAACAGAACCCTGTCACAAACTTGACAAACGGAAACCTTTAGCAACTTTTCCATCACCATTGAGATCAATGGTGATGCAAACAGATACTAAGATTTTCATTTGCCTTTCCGCTGAGCAGTTAACCCGACGGATACCTCCGACGGAACCCCTCAATGGAAGTGCAAAGCTGATGTGAACACAGCCATAGGGGGATCCCAGAATTGGCCTCAGACAATAATTTGCTCCGTTACATCTGGGGCTAACTATCTATAATTCTATATGGATATGGATATAATGATAAAGCTCACAGGATAAATAAACCAAAAAATTCTCAGGCATCTAGCCCAAGGGATGTAATTAGAATTTCTTTCACATGAGGAGATTATAGGGCAAGTACAAAAAAAAAAAAAAAAAAGACGAATTCATTAATTTTTCTCCAAGATGAAATTTGAAAGGAAGAGACTTTTTAGGCTGTGTTCGCACAGGGCGGATACGTGGTGTAAAAGTACACAGCGTAACTGCCCTGGTCCCCGCAGGGAATTCTGGCCAAAAAACTGCACCAAATAGTGCAACATTTTGGCCGGAATGTCCACTGCAGAAAACAAACAGCCTATACTTACCCATAGTCATGGCGCAGTCCTGCCTCCTGGGGTGATGTTTCATCCCATGTAACCGCTGCAGCCTGGACGCAGAAGCATAGAGATCTGTGTAAGACTGGATTCACACGAGGTCATTACGTCCGTAATTCACGGACGTATTCCGGCCGCAAGTCCCGGACCGAACACAGTGCAGGGAGCCGGGCTCCTAGCATCATACTTATGTACAATGCTAGGAGTCCCTGCCTCGCTGCCGGACAACGGTCCCGTACTGTAATCATGTTTTCAGTACGGGACAGCAGTTCCACGGAGAGGCAGGGAGTCCTAGCGTCATACATAAGTATGATGCCAGGAGCCCGGCTCCCTGCACTGCGCACTGTGTTCTGTCCGGGACTTGCGGCCGAAATACGTCCGTCAATTACGGACGTAATAACCTCGTGTGAATCCAGCCTAAGTATAAATCTTTTTTTTTTTGTAAATTACAATTTGAGGCAGAATCGCAGCTTTTCTGCTATTTGTTGTGAGTTTTAGCTCGCCCTTGAATTCAACAAAAAAGCAGCAATTCCAAAGCATAAATTGACGTGCTGTGAATAAAAACGCACCGCAGGTTAATCTCTGAACAGTTTTTCGGCGTATATTTTATGCAGCGTGGGGACGAGAATTGTTCAAATCTCATCCACTCTGCTGCTACTGTAATACGCTGCAGATTTTATGCAATGAAATCCGTTGAGGAACTCCGCAGTGTTTACCCTACATGTGGACATACCCAAAGAGTTCACATCTATTCGGACAGCAAAATATAAATTATAGATGGGGATATCTATCCCCTCCTCCCCTTAGGGTGTGCACGCCCTGGTAACCTCTTAAAAGTATCCACTATAACCTTCCCTATCCTATTCCTATGTATCCCTGCCCTACTTAAATCTGTCCTGCCCTCCTTCCGGTGACTGAGCGTTGTTGTGTCTACCCAGGTGTAGCGTCCATGGCCGCGGGGTTTACTCACCTCCCAACGTCCGCAGCCATGGATCCGTGAGCGCTGGCCCCCGTCTCCGTCCTAGGAGACGCCAGCCCTCACTTCCGCTCCGTCCTGCTGTGTCCCGTAGGGTGTACGCGCACTGCCTTAAAGGGCCAGCGCACGCACAAAAGGATCATCATCATCAACTGCCATGATTTCCTGGTCTATAAGAAGGCCCCAGGCCTTCTGATCCTTGCCTGAGCGTTGTTAGTCTATCCAAGTTTGTCTCGCAAATGGTCCCTTAGTGTTTCCCCGTACCAGTTGTTACCCATTCCTGTATTCTGTATTGTTCTAGTTCCTGTACCTACCAGCGTTGGAGTCGTGTCTACTGCACCTGCTGTCGCTTGCCACGTCCAGTGTCGTCTGCTACATCGGATACTGTCCACCACGTCTGGCGCCACCTGCCACCATCTGTGCTGAAGCCACAGCCGTCTGGACTAGTTCAGGTACCCAAGCATTGCTGTCTGCCATTGACTTTCGTATAGACTGTGACCTGGTCAGCTGCCTCCACGCTACGCCTGAGCGTCCTAGTGGGTCCACATACCCTGTGTCCGTGACACGAGGTTCATTGTTGCAAATGGTCCCTTAGTTGTATCCTGTATCCGGCATCTCGTAATTGTGTTTGTTCCTGAGTGAAGTCTAGTGTTGGAGGCGAGTTCATCATCTGTGGCAAGTGTCATCTGCCATGCCAAGTGGTGACTACTGAGATAAGGAAACTATTCCTGGCCTGGGGATTGTCACGATGCGGGGTGTGGACCCACTGGGCCGTACCGCGTAGCGGGGATGGCAGCTGGCCAAACCGGAAAGTACACAGTTCAATGGTTCAGCGAGAGTACCTGAGGCAATCGTAGGCAGTGGCGAGGCGAACACTTCCAGAACCAGGCGGTGGGAAGTCGTTCGGTGAGGCGTAGCAGGGTAGCGTAGACTGTAGCACAGCACGGCAGGTAGCGCAGCACGGCAATAGCACTAGGTAGCACGGAAACAGGATACGGAATACAGGAGCAAGGTACACTGGAAGACTATAAGCAAGACGAACAATGGGGAAACTAACAACGCTCTGGCAAAGGGCAAGAGGGCAGAGCCCTTTTTATAGCCCAGGGCATCCTGGGCCAGATTACAGTTTTTGAAAAACGCGCGCACTGGCTCTTTAAGGCCGTGCACGCGCGGGCACCCGCCGGAGACACTCGGAACCCGGAAGAGAGTGCTGGCGCCTGACTGGGGGACGACGCTGCAGGCAGGTAAGCTGTCCATGGCCACGGCCGTCGGGGTTAACGACCGATCGACGGGCCGTGGCCATAGATTTTACAGTATCCCCCCTCTTACGCCCCTTCTTCTTGGGACCAGAGCGAGAGAGAAACTTCCTCACAAGGACAGGGGCATCGATGTTCTCCTCTGGCTCCCAAGACCTCTCTACTGGGCCGAACCCCCTCCAGTCCACCAAATAGAATGTCCTTCCTCCCACCTTCTTGGTAGCCAGAATCTCCTTTACGTCGAAAGTCCCAGATGGGCCGCCAGGAACCACTGTGGGACTAGGAGTCCTGGAGTAGCGGTTCAGGACCACCGGTTTTAGCAGGGAGACGTGAAAGGAGTTAGGAATCCTGAGAGTGGGGGGGGGGGGGAGCCGCAGCTTGTAGGATACCGGGTTAATTTGTAGCAGGACTTCAAAGGGACCAAGGAACCACGGGGCACATTTGCATGACGGCACCCTCAGCCGGATATTCCTAGAAGACAGCCAGACTTTAGTCCCTGGAAGGAACTGCGGAGGAACCCGTCTTCTTGTATCTGCCTTTCTCTTCATGCGGTCCACCGCCAAGAGGATAGAAGATCGGGTCTGTTGCCATATCTGTAGAAAGTCCCTGAAGGTGGAGTCGGCTGCAGGCACCTGGGACATTGTAGAAACAGGAAGAGTTATACGAGGATGTTGGCCGTAGACGATGAAAAATGGACTGGATGTGGTCGACTCACTGGTGTGGTTGTTATAGGAGCACAAACAGAAAAAATGGGACATAGATATCATCAAAACCACAAAAAAGGCCAAACTTACTAGGTAGGTGGGTGGGTGAAAACCCGTTCCCATCAGGACGCAGACGGGTCAAAGAATGCTGCAGAAGGAGTGTGCATTAAATAGTGATAGCCCCTCCCACTAGTCTTGAGGGGAGTGGCGAACTAAGTGCTCAAAGGTGTGCGATAAAGAGTGTCAGTGTAGTGCTAGGGTGTGAATGGATGGTAAAAAATAAATATGTATGTATGAAAGTGTCAGAACTGTGTAATAATGTAATAAAAATAAATAAATAAATAGTGATGAATAGGGGTCAGTGCTGTGAATAGTACATGGGGTGTCAGTACTATGTGTAATACATGGAGGGATAATGTTGTTATAGGAGAACTCTGCCCACGGGAGCAACTGCACCCAATCATCATGGCGCCTGGACACAAAGTGACGTAGGTAGTTCTCCATAATCTGGTTAACTCTCTCGACTTGCCCGTTGGACTGGGGATTATAGGCCGAAGAGAAGTCCAATTTCACACCAAGGAGCCCGCAGAGTGCACTCCAAAACTTCGAGGTGAACTGGACACCTCTGTCCGAGACAATATGCAGGGGCAATCCGTGCAGACGGAAGATGTGCTGTATGAAGAGGTCAGCCAACCGCGTAGCAGACAGCAGAGCGGTCAACGGGATGAAGTGAGCAAACTTAGAAAATCGATCCACCACCACCCAGATCACACTGCAACTCGCAGGAGGAAGATCCGTGACGAAGTCCATAGCGACATGTTGCCACGGGGCAACGGGCACAGGCAGTGGTTGGAGCAGGCCCGCAGGTCTGGAGTGAGCAACTTTATTTGCTGCACAGACTGTGCAAGAGGAGACAAAGTCCATGACATCTTTGGGCAGCGTGGGCCACCAGAACTGACGGGTGATTAAATCTTGGGTCTTACGAGCACCTGCGTGACCTGCCAGCTTAGAGTTGTGACCCCAGCGAAGAATTCTTCCTCGGTCAACCAGACGCACAAAAGTCCTACCCGGAGGAATGTCTCTGACTTGCAGGGGATTCACAGAGAAGATACAGGATGGGTCAATGATATTCTGTGGAGATTCCATGGCGTCCTCGGTTTCGAAAGATCTAGACAAGGCATCGGCCCTCACAGTCTTGTCGGCGGGACGGTAGTGAAGTTCGAACCGGAACCGAGCAAAGAACAATGACCACATGGCTTGACGAGGATTCAACCGCTGGGACGTCGGTATGTAGGTCAAATTCTTGTGATCCGCGAAGATCAGGATAGGGTAAACCGCGCCTTCCAGTAGGTGTCTCCACTCCTGCAGAGCCAGTTTGATGGCCAGTAACTCCCGGTCCCAAATCGAGTAGTTACGCTCTGCGGGAGAAAACAGCTTGGAATAGTAGCCGCATACCACGGCCTTGCCTTTCGGTCTTTTCTGGAACGACAGTGCACCAGCACCCACCGAGGAGGCGTCCACCTCTAACGAAAACTGTAAGGATACGTCCGGATGGTGCAGAATGGAGGCAGATGTGAAGGCTTTCTTTAAGGATTCAAATGCAGCTTCAGCCTCCGGGGTCCACATCTTGGCATTCATACCTTTCTTAGTGAGGGTGGAGATAGATGCTGTCAAAGATGAGAAGTTGGGGATGAAGAGTCGGTAGAAGTTGGCGAATCCTAGAAAGCGTTGGATGGCCCTTAAGCCTTGGGGGCGTGGCCACCCCAGGACGGCCTTTACCTTCTGGGGATCCATCTTGAGACCCTGATTTGAGATAATATAGCCCAGGAAGGATAGGGACTTCTTCTCGAACACACACTTCGACAATTTGGCGTAAAGTCGATTCTCTCTTAGACGGAGCAACACCTGGCGGACATGACTTTGATGCGTTACTGGGTCTGGGGAAAAAAGTCAGAATGTCATCGAGATACACCACAACACAAACATACAGGAGATCACGAAAAATGTCAGACAAATTCTTGGAATACTGCGGGAGCGTTACACAGGCCGAAGGGCATGACTAAGTATTCGTATTGCCCATCACGAGTATTAAAGGCAGTCTTCCACTCGTCACCTCGACGAATCCGGATCAGATTATAGGCCCACCGCAGGTCCAGTTTAGAAAAAAAATTTGCCCCCCGTATGCGATCAAACAGTTCAGAAATTAAAGGCAGAGGATACCTGTTCTTCACCGTGATCTGGTTTAGGCCTCGGTAGTCGATGCAAGGTCGTAATGATCCATCTTTCTTTTTAACAAAGAAGAACCCTGCTCCGGCCCGGGATGAAGATTTACGAATGAAACCCCTCTCCAGGTTCTCCTTGATGTAAGCCGACATGGACTGGGTCTCTGGCAAGGAGAGAGGATACACTCTACCACGAGGAGACGACAATTTCGGAACCAGATCGATTGGGCAGTCATATGCCCGGTGTGGCGGCAAGGTCTCGGCCTCCTTTTTATTGAAGACATCGCCGAACATGGAGAAACAGAGGGGCAAACCTGCCAACGACTGAAGAGGAGCGGGCTGTGGCGACTGGATGTGACTCAGACAGCGGTCAAGACACTTCGGGCCCCACTGGAGAACCTCTCCAGAGTTCCAATCCAGGACGGGGGCGTGCAGACGAAGCCAAGGCAACCCCAGCAGCACGGTGTTGACGGCCTTGGACAGGACAAAAAGAGATGATCTCAGCATGAAGGGCTCCCACTTGGAGTTTCAACGGCTTGGTTACGGACACAACTGGGTCTGGTAATGGCAGTCCATCTACCGAGGCAACGATCAGCGGCCTTTCAAGCGGGATAGTGGGCAACTGTAGGGGATCCACAAGATCCTGGCAGATGAAGTTGGCTGCAGAGCCGGAGTCCAGATATGCGGAGACCTGATGAGACCTCTCGCCAGCAATGATGGTTACAGGGATAAATAGTTTGGAGGAGAGTTCTTGCTTCAATGTGTTGACGCCCAAGGTTGTCTCTCCAACCAAGCCTAGGCGCTGGGGTTTTTTGGCTTGTGAGGGCACAGACGCACGACGTGGCCAGCGAGGCCGCAATATAAGCAGTCCAGAGGTGCGCCTGCGCTGTTTCTCGTGGACCGATAATTTTAGTCGGTCTACTTGCATCGGAACCTCGGGCAAAGCGATAGAAGCAGGCACGAGGGGTTGCTGAAAGTTGGGCGCCAGTCTAGGACGCCGGCGCTCCTGACGAACCTCATGGGATCTCTCCCTCAGCCTTATGTCAACCCGAGTGGCAAGCAGAATCAAGTCATCCAACGCGGGAGGCAGGTCTCGAGCAGCCAGTTCGTCCTTGATCTCGGGCGACAGGCCATGCCAATAGGATGCCACAAATGCCTCATTGTTCCAGGATAGCTCTCCTGCCAGAGTCCGGAACTGAATAGTATACTCGCCCACGGAGTTGTCCTCTTGACGAAGGTTGAAGATGGCGGTGGCGGCTGATGAGACTTGTCCTGGCTCCTCAAAAACGGTTCGGAATATTCGTGCGAACTCCTGGAAGTCTCGGGTCTCTGACATTCCCAGAGAGGGTTAGCCCATGCCAGGGCCTTGCCGGTCAAGAGGGAGATAATAAATGCGATCTTGGCTCCATCTGACGGAAATGCCCGAGAGTGCAGGGTAAAATGAATGTGGCATTGGTTCAGGAACCCCCGACAAGCACTGGCGTCTCCATCGAACCGAGAGGGCAATGGCAGCGAGAACCGAGGGTCCGTGCAGGAACTGCCAGGAGGAGCAACAGGAGGGTCGGCTTGAGGAACTTGCATAGAAGCAGGAATAGAGACAACTAGCGTCCCTAGCTGCTGTGCCATAGAGTCCACGGCGACGAGGAGCTGGTCCTGCCTAGCTCGGAGATCCAGCAGATCCGCCTGCATGGCTTGGGAGGGTGTCAAGCCCTTGAATTGGCCAGCGGGGTCCATGGCCAGAGCGTACTGTCACGATGCGGGGTGTGGACCCACTGGGCCGTACCGCGTAGCGGGGATGGCAGCTGGCCAAACCGGAAAGTACACAGTTCAATGGTTCAGCGAGAGTACCTGAGGCAATCGTAGGCAGTGGCGAGGCTAACACGTCCAGAACCAGGCGGTGGGAAGTCGTTCGGTAAGGCGTAGCAGGGTAGCGTAGACTGTAGCACAGCACGGTAGGTAGCACAGCACGGCAATAGCACTAGGTAGCACGGAAACAGGATACGGGATACGGAATACAGGAGCAAGGTACACTGGGAGGCTGGAAGACACTGGGAGACCATAAGCAAGACGAACAACGGGAAAACTAACAACGCTCTGGCAAAGGGCAAGAGGGCAGAGCCCTTTTTATAGCCCAGGGCATCCTGGGCCAGATTACAGTTTTTGCAAAACGCGCGCACTGGCAATTTAAGGGCGCACGCACCCGCCGGAGACACTCGGAACCCGGAAGAGAGTGCCGGCGCCTGACTGGGGGACGACGCTGCAGGCAGGTAAGCTGTCCATGGCCATGGCCGTCGGGGGTTAACGACCGATGGACGGGCCGTGGCCATAGACGTTACAGGGATGGCTAGCAAATGGAGTGGTAGACATCACAACTCCATCAAATTTGCCAGAAAAATTGGCTGTTGTATGGAAAAAAGGGGTTTTCAGGTCATGGGGCGTTTTTTAATACTGATGACGTATCCAAAGGATATATCATCAGTTTATGATCAGTGGGGGTCTGATACCTGGACCCCGCATCGATCAGCTGTTCTGGCTGACCCAGGCACCGGGAGTTATACAGTGTTCGGAGCCGGAAGCAGAAGGCTCCGTATACTGTATAGCGGCCGTGCTGAAGTACTGCAGCTCTGCTCCTATACAAGTGAATAGGAGCAGAGCTGCAGTAACCCAGCACGGCCACAATACAGTACACGGAGCCTTCTGCTTCCAGCTCCAAATACTGTATAACTCCTGGTGCCTGAAGTAGCCGGAACAGCTGATCAGTGTGAGGTCTGGGTGTTGGACCCCCACTGATCATATATGGATGACCTATCCTGTGGATAGGTCATCAGTATAAAAAAAACGCCCATATCCGTATGAAAAAACGGCCACCAAATACTGTATTACTAATAGGGGACAATACGGGTTCATTAACAATTTGTTGATTAGCGTTAGAAACATGGCACTAGGATATATTATTATTGGAGGAGACTTTAATCCCTTAGTGACTAAGCCTGTTTTGGCCTTAACTCCTATCCGCCATTTCACGTACAGTTGCGTAATGGGAGATGGTCTTTTTCCGAATCTCCACGAAACTGTACGTGAAACAGATGGAGCTTGCTCAGGAGCTGAGCCAGCAACATCACTGCCGGGTAACAGCTGTATGTTACAGCTGGCACCCTGAGGTATCGGCCAGGACCGGAGCTAGCATCCGACCCGACCGATTAACCCCTCACATGCTGCGTTCAATAGAGATCGCAGCATGTGAGGAGTTTATAGCCACCTGCACCCCAGCAACGTGATCACTGGGTTGCCGGTGGCTGCAAAGGCGATCGGAGGGCTAATATACTTACCTCCCAGTCTGCCTGTAACGGAATCCTCCTATGCCCCATCGTCGGCGGGGCCCAGGAGGCTTCTGGTACCATCGGCAAGATGGCGCCGGTTCAGAAGCTGAGCCGGCGTCAACAGCAGTGGGTGTCCGCTGTACGTTACAGCGGACACCCTGATCTATCTATCTGCCATTAACCCCTTCAATGCAATCGCTGCATCAAAGTGGTTTGTATGAAATCGGCAGCCCTGCCATACGATGGCAAGGCTGGCGACTGTTACTATGGCAACAGGATGCCTAACAATGGCTTCCTATCTGCCATTACGTTAGCCGATTAGTCCCCTGCCCGGAGGCGGAGCCTGATCGGCTTGCTGTCAGTGAAATACTGACAGTTCTAATACATAGGTAGTGCAATGTATTAGAACATCAAACAAACAGTTGGACCTTCAAGTCCCCTAGTGGGACTAAAGAAAAGTGTAAAAAAAAGTAAAAATAAAAGTTGTAAAAAAATAACACAAAACACAATCGCCCTTTTTCCCTTATCAAGTCATTTATTATTGAAAAAAATAATAAAGCCATACATATTTGGTATCGCTGCGACCATAACGACCTTAACTATAAAAATATTATGTTATTTATTCTGCACAGTGAACGCCGTAAAAAAAAACAAAACTAAAAAGTACTGACATAATTGCTATTTTTTGGTCACTTTGTCTTCCAAAAATGGAAATAAAAAGTGATCAAAAAGTCGCATGTACCTAAAACTGGTACCTATAAAAACTATAACTAGTCTCGCTAAAAACAAGCCCTCATACAAGCTCAGTCGACGAAAAATTTAAAACCGTTATGGCTCTCACAATTTGGTGACACAAAAAATCCATTCTCTTTACAAAAGTTATTTTATTGTGCAAAAATTTGTAAAACATAAAAAAAGTGCTATGAATTAGCTTTATTCTGCGGGTCAGTCCGATTCCGGTAATACCTAACATGTAATTTATAATGCGTGGTGAACGCTGTATAAAAATAACTAAAAAAGTATGCCAGAATTGCTGTTTTGTGGTCACCTTGCCTCCCAAAAAAAAAAAGGCTAACAAGTGATCAAAAAGTCGCATGTACCCGAAAATGGTACCAATAAAAACTACAGCTCTTCCCACAAAAAAAAAAAAACAGCCCTCATACCACTACGTCTATGAAAAAATTAAATTAGTCAAGGCACCAATAAGCCAGGAAATAAAAATATGCAGTTGTGCTGGCTCGAGGGGAACGTTTCTTCTGTTTCAAGTGGCGAATTATCAAGGCCCCTAAAATTAGGGAACCAGGAAGGGGAGGGCCCAAACATATCTGCTGGAAGTGAGGACGCCTGTATTATACCAGGACAACACTTTCCCAGCAAAATTCCCCAAACTTCAAAAGGTGCCGAGTGTGGACCAAAAGGGGAATAAGTAAAGACCATTTATTAATGCGACACCGGCCTGTGCAGAAAGGATTGTATCACAGCATAACACACATCTATGAATTATTTTATTGTTTTTTTTTACCCCATTATTATACCACCTGACTATGCCCCTGATATACTCTGCCCGCCTTACATGTACCCCCACATTATAAACGGAAACACCAGTAAGACTCCAAACAAACTACTACAAAGCAAAATCCACGCTCCAAATCCAAATGGCGCTACCTACCTTCTGAACCCTACAGTGTGCCCAAACAGCAGTTTACTTCCACATATATGGCATCGCCATACCCGGGAGAACCCTTTTAACAATTTTTGGGATGTGTGTCTCCAGTGGCATAAGCTGGGCGCCACATATTGGCATATCTATTGAAAAACTATTTTCACTCTGCAACAAACCGAATGCACACCAAATTTCTGCCAATCACCTGTGGGGTTAATATGCACCCTACAACCCTAGGTGAATACCTTGAGGGGTGTAGTTTCCAAAATGGGGTCACTTCTGGGGGGGGATCCACTGTTTTGGTCCCACAGGGACTTTGCAAATGCGACCAGAAACCAATCCAGCAAAATCTGTACTCCAAAAGGCAAATGGCACTCCTTCCCTTCTGAGCCCTACTCTGTGCTCAAACAGCAGTTTATGACCACATATGTGGTATTGCTGCACATAGGAGAAGTTGCTTTACAAGTATTGGGGTGCTTTTTTTCATTAATTTGTTGAGAATATGAAACCTCTTCAGCTAAAACTACGTCTTATTGAAAAAGGATTTTTTTTATTTTCACTGCCCAATTCTAATAAAATCTATGAAACACCTGGGGGGTCAAAATGCTCACTACTCCCCTAAATGAATTCCTCAAAGGGTGTAGTTTCGTGAATCGAGTCACTTTTGGAGAGTTTCCACTGTACTGGTACCAGGGGCGTAGCTAAAGGCTCATGGGCCCGGGTGCAAGAATTCAGCTTGGGCCCCCCCTACCACTCCCCAAGACCACCATCATCAGACCCCTGCGCGCGCCTATGCCCAGACGCCTTGCCCAACAGCCCCCATAGTATAAAGCCCCCACACAGTATAATGCCCCATACCGTATAATGCCCCCCCATACCGTATAATGCTCCCCATACAGTATAATGCCCCCCATCTTATCAGCCCCATACAGTATAATGCCCCATATGTGCATAGCATAATTACTTACCTATCCCCGTTCCCACGTCGGGTGGAGGATCCTTCGACTCCTCCGGTGTGTGCTATGAGTGACTCAGTGGAGGCAGGCACGATGATGTCGCTGCATCCCGCCAGCCTGTGTCGAGCCGCTCAGGGCACAGGGAATGCTGGATCAAGGAGAGGTCAGCTCCTTGCTCGAGGATTGAATGGAACTGGGACCTCGGTGAGTGACTCGCGACCTCCCGGAGGTCTTCACACGAACCCCCAGGGGGACGCGACCCACAGTGTAGGGATGTCACGATACCAAAATTTGGACTTCGATAACGATACTTCGTTCACTTTGTGAACAGTAATAAAAATAAAAAAAATTATTTTGTTTTCTAATGTGAGGCGCGAGGTGTGATGCTGAACTTGGAATGTGCCTCACATTAATAGTAATTAACCCCATCATGTTTCTCAGTCATAATGGGTTAATGTGTGAGGTACATGATGGGATTAATTACTATTAGGCCGGTTTTACACGTGTGCGCGTTCTGCGCTCGCAAAAATTGTGGCGTTTTGCGTGCATAAAAGGCACTTAACAGCTCCGTGTGTCAGCAGCGTATGATGCGTGGCTGCGTGATTTTTGCGCGGCCGCCATCATTATGACACTTTGGATGTTTGTAAACTGAAAAGCACGTGGTACTTTTCTGTTTTCATTCATCCTTTACAGTGCTGTAGCGCGAATCACGCTTGTCCCACGGAAGTGCTTCCATGTGACATGCGTGGTTTTCACGCACCCATTGACTTCAATGGGTGCGTGATACGCGAACAGCGCACAAATATAGGACATGTCGTGCGTTTCACACAGCGGACATACGCTGCGTGATAATCACGCACACCGTCTGCACGGCCCCATAGACTAAAATCACGCGCGTCGCACGGACGTATAACACGCTCGTGTAAATGAGCCCTGAATGTGAGGAACATGGAGGTTAAATTTATCATCGCACTTCGTGCCCCACAATAAGTGATAGAAAGCAGTTATTTTTATTTTTTTTACGGCGCACACATCATAAATAATGCAAAAAAATGTTGTGCAGGTTATCACAGTCGCGCCAATACTGATTATGTGTATGTTTTATGTATTGAGACTTATTTCAATGTTTATTGTAAAAAAGGTGAATGTGTATTTTTTTTATTTAACATTACTTTGTTTTTACTTTATTTTTAAACTTTAACCCCTTCCCCCTGCTTGCATTCTGGGCCGTAATGTCCAAGCCATTTTTTACATTTTTCCATTGTCACATTCGAAGAGCTGTAACTTTTATTTTTGCGTCGGCATAGCTGTATAAGGTCTTGTTTTTTGCGGGACGACTTGCAGTTTTTATTGGTACCATTTGAGAGTAGATGCGACTTTTTATCACATTTTTTTTAAAGTCAGGATTAACAGAAAACAGCAATTTTTCCATTGTTTTTTATTTTATTTTTTACGGCGTTCACAGTGCGGGTTAAATAATGTAACAGCTTTATAGTCGGGGTCGTTACGGACGCGGCGATACCAAATATGTGTAACTTTTTTGCTTTATTGTAGTTTTTTTTTTTAATAGTAAAGCATTTTGTAAGGGGAAAAAAGTGGGTTTTTCATTTTTTTTTAAATTAACTTTATTTAACTTTTTTTACTTTTATACTAGTCCCACTAGGGGACTTCACTATCCTCCGATCGCTATTATAATACACTGCAATACTTTTGTATTGCAGTGTATTACTGCCTGTCCGTTTAAAACGGACAGGCATCTGCTAGGTCATGCCTGCGGCATGATCTAGCAGGCATTCGCTCCAGGCAGACCTTGGGGCCTTTATTAGACCCCCGGCTGCCATAGAAGACACAGACACTCGGCGATTTTATCGCCGGGTGTCGGTGGGAGAGAGGGAGCTCCCTCCCTCTCTCCAAAACCATTCAGATGCGGTGCACGCTATTGTGCACCGCATCTGAAGGGTTAAACGGGTGAGATCTATACTAATATCGATCTCACCCGGCAGAGCAGGGACGCCCCCAGCTGCCTCTGGCAGCTGAGAGCAGGGAGATTTGACGTCTCCCTGCTCTGTTTACTTTATTCTACAGCAGCGCCGTAGAATGGCGGCGCTGTAGAATAAAGCCCATTAATGACCCCCGTGAAAAGGCTTATCGGCGGTCATTAAGGGGTTAATGTACTGACATATATTCGATATATCCCAGTACATTAGCCTGTGTGCGGATAGCATACAGGCAGTTGTTAGGGCATACTTAGGTATGTCCTAACAGGAAATATGGTATGACAGCCCTGGGGTCCTTCAATGGACCCTGGGCTATCTGCCCATATATGGTATGGCCCTTGATCGAGTCACAGGAATTCCCTGTGACACGATAAGGGGCATCTCCCCTTCTCATTTTCCCCTGAATGCTGCAGTCCACTGTGATTGCAGCATTCAGGAGAATAGCGGCGGAGATGAGAGGTTTCTCTGATCTCCGCTGTTATAGAGCGGGGCTGCGTAATACATGAGCCATTGCCCCGCTCCTGACAGGACGTGCGCGGTCAGCATGAGGTGATGCGGCCGGCGCTGCACTAATGAGCGGCAGTTCAGGCACTGAAGACAGAACATGGGGGTGTATTGTAGCGCGCCCGCCATGTTCTGTCTTCAGTGCCGCAGATCATTAGTGGAGCGCCGGCCGCACCGCATCATCCTGACGGCGCGCACTTGTCAGGACTCGGGAACGGGGCAGTGACTGTATTACACAGCCGCAGCCCCGCTCATTCACTCATGTGTACTATACTGTATTGTGTTGGATTGTGCAGTTTGCGGTGGAGAGAGGAGGGGGGGCTGTGATTTAACGCCCCCCCCTCTCCACCGCAAACAGCACAATACATTACATTCCAGACTGCAGCTTACCTGGAGTCCTCCGCACCGACTCTTCCATTCCACTGTCTGGAAGCCGTGTCACGTGACAACACGGTCACATGGTACACTAAGTGTACCATGTGACCGTAACCAGGAATTGCCGGCTTGGCACTGAAGATTTCTTTAGGAAGCGTGCTGTATGGCAACGGGGGCCCGTGGGCCCCCCAGGCTTAGGGGCCCGGTCGCAAGTGCGACCCCTATAGCTACGCCACTGACTGGTACCTTAGGAGCTTTGCAAAAGTGACATTGTGTCAAGAAACCAATACAGCAAAATCTGTGCTCCAAAAGCCAAATGGCACTCCTCTTCTGATCCTTGCCGTGTTCCCAAACAGCAGTGTATGACCATAAATGGGGTATTGCCGTACTCCAGAGAAGTTGCTTTACGAATGTTGGGGTTCTTTTATTCCTCTATTTGTTGAGAAAATGAAAAATTGAGCTAAAGCTACGTCTTATTGGAAAAAAAGGATTTTATCTTCACTGCCCAATTCTAATAAAATCTATGAAACCCCTGTGGGTTCAAAATGCTCACTACACCCCTAGATGGATTCTTCAAGGGGTGTAGTTTCCTAAATGGAGTCACTTTTTTGGTGTTTGAACTGTTTGTCCCTTAGGGGCTTTGCAAATGCGACGTGGTCTCCGCAAACCATTCCTGCTAAATTTGAGCTCCAAAAGCGAAATGGCACTCTTTCCCTTCTAAGCTCCGCCGTGTGTCCAAACAGCCATTTATGACCACATCCGGTGTATTGTTTTACTCGGGAGAAATTGCTTTACAAAAGTAGTGGTGCATTTTCTCCTTTTAGTCCTTGTGGAAATTAGAAAAAATTAGCTAAACCTACATTTTCTTTGAAAGAATGTAGATTTTCATTTTCACTGCCTATTTCCAATAATTTCTGCAAAAAACCTGCGGGGTCAAAATGCTCACTATACCCCTAGATAATTTCCCCAAGGGGTATAGTTTCCAAAATGGGGTCACTTTTGGGGGATTTCCACTGTTTGTGCCGCAAGAGCCTTTCAGACCCGACATGGAGCCTAAAATATTTTCTAATAAAAAAGAGGCCCCAAAATCCTCTAGGTGCTCCTTTGCTTCTGAGGCCTGTGCTTCAGTCAATAAGTGCACTAGGGCCACATGTGGGGTATTTCTAAAAAGTGCAGAATCTGGGCAATAGATATTGAGTTTCGTTTCTCTGGTAAAACTGTGTGACAAAAAAAAAAAAAAAGATGAAAAATGAATTTCTGCAAAAAAACAAAAAAAACATTGGAAAATTTCACATCTACTTTGCCTTAATCCTGTGAAACATCTAAAGGGTTAAGAAACTTTCTAAATGCTGTTTTGAATACTTTGAGGGGTGAAGTTTTTAAAATGGGGTGACTTGAGGGTTTATAATATATAAGGCCCTAAAATCCACTTCACAACTGTACTGGCCCCTGTAAAAATAGCCTTTTGAAATTTTCTTGAAAATGTGAGAAATTGCTGCTAAAGTTCTAAGCCTTGTGATGTCATAAAAGGATGTTCAAAAATGATATTAATCTAAAGTAGACATATGGGTGATGTTAATTAGCAACAATTTTGTGTGGTATTACTATCTGTCTTACAAGCAGATACATATAAATTGAGAAAAATTCAAATCCAATGTGTCACGAGAAAACAATCTCAGAATCGCTTGGATAGGTAAAAGCATTCCGAAGTTACCACATAAAGTGAAACATGTCAGATTTGAAAAAATTGGCTGTGTCCTGAAGGCCAAAACAGGCTGTGTCCTGAAGGGGTTAAGGACCAGGCCATTTCTTCAAATCTGACATGTATCACTTGAAGTGGTAATAACTTTAAAATGCTTTTATTTTTTTCAAGTGATTGAGATTGTTTTCTCGTGACACATTGGAATTTAATTTAGTGGTAAAATTTTGTCGACACATTCAGTGTTTATTTATGAAAAACACCAACATTTTGAGAAAACAAAAAAAATTCAAAAATATTATATTATACTATTTCACATTTCCCATGTGTCTACTTTATGTTTGAATAGTTTTTTGAACATCCTATTTTTCTAGGACGTTACAAGGCTTAGAACTTTCGCAGCAATTTCTCACATTTCAAACAAAATTTCAAGCCTTATTTTAGGGACTGGTTCCATTCTTAACTCGTTTTGAGGGCCATATAGACTTTAAACCCCCCATAAATCATACGATTACAACGATACCAAATTGATAAAAAAAAAATGTTTATCTTTTTCTACTTTTACATAAAAACAAAATTTGTTGAATAAAAATGGTTTTGATTCCCCATATTATGAGATCCATTTTTTTTTTTTGCGATTGAGCAATGTGAAAGTTTGTTTTTTGTGTGGCGAGCGGTTTTAATTGGTACCATTTTGGGGTATATGTGACTTTTTATTCTATTTTTTGGGGACATGAAGGGCATTTGTTTTTTTACTATTAGGATATCCACTTACCATCCATCACATCTAAGTTAATCAACTTAAATGTAATAAATATTAGGTGGATCCTATGTCTTAGCTGAACTGACGGAATCGGCTGAGAGAGAACGATATAGCTGCTATATCTGCAGTATTGTAAATAGTAAAAAAAATACATTCAAAATTATTCTCTTTATTAGTCCTCCTTGGGGACTCGAACAAGCGATTGTTCGCACAATGGTTCGCTTGCACAATACACTGCAATACTTATGTATTGCCATGTATAGGTTTTTTTTTACCGCCTCCTGCCCCTGGCAGGGCGTAATAGGAGCACAAAGAAAGCAAAACTGGGCTGTCGAAAGGGGCCGTCCCCTCTAACGGCTTAGATGCCACAGTCGTTATTAACCGCAGCATCTAAGAGGTGAAATGTTCTGAACTGGAGGGATCTTCGATCCCGGCTGTTGAAGTGAGATGTCCGCCGTAGGTTACAGCTGACATTTGCTATGGATCAAAAAGTTTAATTATTTCAGTAATTCAATTCAAAAAGTGAAACTCATTATATAGATTCATTACACACAGAGTGATCTATTTCCAGCATTTTTTCTTTTTAATGTTGATAATTATGGCTAACCGTTCATGTTAACACAAAATTTAGTCTCTCAGAAATTTTTAAATTGGGTAAAAATGTAAGATTGCAGACTCCTGGTGTCATACTCTAATCAGCTAATCAACACAAAACACCAAAGGTTTCCTAAGAATTTAAAAGGACTGGTCTGTTGCTCAGTGGTCCAAAGTCCTGTATTCAGATGAAAGTAAATTTTGCATTTCATTGGGAAACCAAGGTCGCAGAGTCTGGAGGAAGAAGGGAGAGGCACTCAATCTAAGTTGCTTGCGGTCCAGTGTGAAGTTTCCACAGTCAGTGATGGTTTGGTGAGCCATGTCATCTACGGATGTTCATCCACTGTGTTATATCAAGCCCAAAGTCAACGCAGCCGTCTACCAGGAAACTTTGGAGCACTCCATGCTTCCCTCTGCTGACAAGCTATATGGAGCTGCCGATTTCATTTTCCAGCAGGGCTAGGCACCTGCCCACACTGCCAAAAATATCAATACCTGGTTTAATAACCACAGTATCACTGTGCTTGATTGGCCAGCAAACTCACCTGACCTAAACTCCATAGAGAATCTATGGGGTATTATCAAGAGAAAGATGACACCAGACCAAACAATGCAGACGAGCTGAAGGCCGCTATCAAAGCAACCTGGGCTTCCATAACACCTCAGCAGTGCCACAGGCTGATCGCCTCCATGCCACGCCGTATTGATGCAGTAATTCATGCAAAAGGAGCCCCGACCAAGTATTCAGTGCATATACTGTACATACTTCTCAGTAGGCCAACATTTCGGTATTAAAAGTTAGGGCACATTCAGACATGGCGGAATTGCTGTGGAATTCCGCTGCGGACATTTTGTCCATTGGTTTACACACCTTTTTAGTTATTTTCGTGCAGACGTTGCGGAAAACTCCGCTGCGGACGATAGGCTGCGGTGCGGAATTTTCAGTCCGCAGCATGCAGTGTCTGTTGCGGAGAAGAAGCGGAATTTCACTGCGTATTTCAGCCTTTGCAATGCAAAAATTGAAATCTGTGGCAAGTCCGCTGTGTTTTCTGCAACGTCTGAATTACATGTCAAATATGCAAATGTTGGTGCAGATTCGTTGCGTAATTGCCCCAAATCTGAACCAACAATTGCAGCGGAAAAATTCTGCCACATCTGAACGTGCCCTTACTGGTAATGGCCTTAGATGGAATGAAGTATAATTTTGGATTTAGGTAATTCGTACATCAGTTATCCCCCTCAAGGTCACCTTCCTGCCAATCAAAAAATGTAAAGTCCACAGAAAATCAAAGTCCATAGTACAACTTCTTTCTTGAATCTTCTTCTATCTTGGGTCTTTTCTGTTCTTTCCTTCTTATCTCGATCTGGATTCCTTTCATTTTAGTGGGTATCTTTTGTTTGCCTTTATGTAGTGGCGTCAGCAGTTCCGCTCAGCGGCCAATCCCACTTTATCATGGCTATTTAGATTTCCTCACATGGAATATAGAAGAATCTTTTATAGACCAGGCCATTTCTTGGAATGGCCTGGTCCTGCTTTCTGATGACCTTTTTTTTTTTACAGTCCATTACTCGACTCTTGCAGCACCAAATTCGACTGGGTGTGTGGTCAACTTAGAGTGGAATACTTCAGACTTGTCACTTGGGTACAAACTTTCCAGAAGCTTTTCTTGTCACCTTGATTGAAGACGAAACTACAAAGTCGCAATCTTTGTGGGCCGATACCCAGGTCTCTACAATGGCAGGTTAGCATCCTTGATTAGGAGGCGATGTCGCGGTACCTGGAATCTAATTGTGGTGAGGAGCATTGCCTTCCATTTACCCCCTACCTGACATTCAATCTATCATCTTATAAACCATACCAGTTCTAAGGTTGAGGTGGCAATTACCTTACAAGTGTGTGTATGTTACCTGTCCTTAAGGGTTCCTACACACTTCCCAATCAGACATAAAGTGTAAAATAATCATACATACAAAAATACAAGTCTATAAAAGTCTCTCAGATAGGAGTACCTGAGTAGATGATCCGGCAGATACTCGAAGTAGAAGACACGTGGTGAAGCAGGCACAGATGATGCTTGGCGTAGCAGATGACACCGGACGTGGCAGATGACGCACACATGACTCGAACAATAGGCATAGGAACAAACACAGCAACAGAATACAGGAACACTGGGAGCAGAATACAACTAAGGGACAATTTGCATAGATGAACACAGAAATACAAACGCTCAGGCAAGGGGAGGAAGAGCGGAGCCCTTTTTAAAGTCCAGGGTGTAACTAGGTTGGCTGGGGAACTTTGGACAGGCGGGCACGCTAGCCCTTTAATACCGGAAGTGAGCGTGCACACCCTACAGGAGAGAGCTGCAGCCGCGTGTGTCGGCATCTCCGGGGAGGGAGACCCCGGCATAGAGACAGTAGTGCGGTCGCCGGCAAGTGGAACGTGCCAGTGGTCAGCGACCACTGGCACAACAGTCTATATGTACACCTAGAACGTTTTTGTAAGGCACATTTATTAATAATATACTCTACACATATATAAACTGGACTATTCCGGGTCGCAGGACTGTATGTCCTTAATCCCCGTTTTTGACTAAGTTCATGTTTTTCTGCATGACCTCTTTGTACTTGGTCGGCAAGTCATTTCACCCATCAGTACTATCACAGGGTAGATGCGCAGGTTGAAGAACTGTCACGATACGAGGTGTGAACCCACTGGGCCGTACCGCGTATGGCAGCTGGCCAAACCGGAGAGTACACAGTTCAATGGTTCAGCGAGAGTACCTGAGGCAATCGTAGGCAGTGGCGAGGCAGACACGTCCAGGGACAGGCGGCGGGAAGTCGTCCGGTGGGGCGTAGCAGGGCAGCGTAGGCTGTAGGACAGCACGGCAGGTAGCACAGCACGGCAATAGCACTAGGTAGCACGGAGACAGGATACGGAATACAGGAGCAAGGTACACTGGGAGGCTGGAAGACCATAAGCAAGACAAACAATGGAAAACGAACAACGCTCTGGCAAAGGGCAAGAGGGCCGAGCTCCTTTTATAGCCCAGGACATCCTGGGCCAGAGTGCAATTTTACTGTAAAAACGCGCGCACTGGCCCTTTAAGGCCGTGAACGCGCGGGCGCGCGCACCCGCCGGAGAGACTCAGGATCCGGAAGAGAGTGCCGGCGCCTGACTGGGGGACGACGCTGCAGAGAGGTAAGCTGTCTATGACCACGGCCGTCGGGGTTAATGACCGATCGACGGGCCGTGGCCATAGACGCTACAAGAACAAAGTTGTTTTGGGGCTGTAGCCAAACAGGCTCTCCCACCAGGACACCTCGGAATCTCTTTTCAGGGCATGCACAATCCCAGTAGTCTTGGTCTTGTCATGCTTTAACTGGATGGTGGCTCGATTCTCGATTCTCGTTTCTCCATGATATCGTCTTCCTCACTGAAGTTTAACAAGAGTTGTTTCAGTTTGGTGCCAAACCCAAGAGAGATCGTCTGGAGTCCCACAGGGGTTGCTGGACAGATATGGAGCCTCTTTTTTTTTTTTTAGGGGTAACTGGAGTTCCTTCCTTCTGTTCTGCTACATCGATACCTAGGACAACATACAATGCTCCTTGGAGGAGTATTCGCCTTTCGGTGCAATTAGTCACATAGATGGTGTAGTAGACATTTTGCACTCTGTACCAACACCAATGACAAATGTCTTGAGGAGGGCATTGGGCAGACCATCTCACAGGACCCCTCGGTAGCCCAACACTAGTGTCTAAGAACCTGGTCAAAACTACCTTGGCAGGGGATCACATCTTCCTTCATTCATCTGTATCAAACACACATGGATGGATTGATCACGCTTATATGTTAGGATATCCAAGAGGAGCTGTGGATGAAGAACTGTTTGTTTCTTCACAATTCCCAGGTTTGTGGAACTATATCCCTATCTTGCCAAACCCATTATCTTATATCAAGATGTGGGTGTTTTTCAGAGTCATCTCCCCCTTTTAACTTTTCCTGTGGAGACCTGTAGAATACGATACCTAGACTATATGACCCCACAAAATAATCTTAAAGGAACACTCCATTTAAACACAAAATCAGCCATACTTTTTCTTGCTGTAGTTAATTGCACTCACATTAGGCCTCAGATGAAACAGTGTTACCCGTCTGAACCTCCCAGGTCTAGGTGAACAGTATGACATAACTCTACAACGTGAACTTATGTTACCTGTCCGCACCTCTCTACATGACTTCACAGTAAAATAACAATTTGTTGCGTATTAAGAGAGGCATGGATTCGCGGGACAGGGATATAATATTACCACTTTACAAAAGAATTAGTGCGGCCTCATCTAGAAAATTCAGTTCAGTTCTGGGTTTCAGTTCATAGAAAGGAGTTGGAAAAAATACAAAGAACAACGAAACTAATAAGGGGCATGGAGAATCTAAGTTATGAGGAAAGATTAATAGAATTAAACCTATTTAGTCTTGAAAACAGATGACTAAGGGGGGACATGATTAACTACTATAAATATATGAATGGCACATACAAAAAAATATGGTGAAATCCTGTTCCATGTAAAACCCCCTTAAAAAACAAGGGGGCACTCCCTCCGTCTGGAGAAAAAAAGGTTCAATCTGAAGAAGCGACAAGCCTTCTTTACTGTGAGAACTGTGAATATATGGAATAGCCTACCACAGGAGCTGGTCACAGAACTGACACTAGATGGCTTTAAAAAAGGCTTGAATAGTTTCCGAGAATGAAAAAATATCAGCTCCTATGTCAATGAGTAGAATTTTTTCCCATCCCTTGGTTGAACTTGCTGGACATGTGTCTTTTTTCAATCTTACTATGTAACATTATATCCTAACGGAGAGCAATTAAAACGTTTTGCGACTAGACCTTAGATGTAAATGCGCTACCTGCCTGAGATCAAGGTCTAGGTGCACATTATAACATAACACTACACCATGTACTTCTGTTACCTGTCCGCACCGCTCTACCGGATCTTAGTTCACAGAATGACAAGCTAATACACCACCATCCAATAGCTGATTCTCTAGTTATTTTCCTGGAGTGACTTTCTAATTATGTAGTATAAATACAGGTAACACCCATATTGTATAAATATATATTACTGTTAACCAGGATTATACTACAATAGAATTTTTGAAGGAACCACAAAATGAAAAACACAAATAATATATAGACCTCAAACAAACAGTACAGGCATCAAAGAGATTTCACCTGACTGTACACAATTCCTTTATGAGAATAATCAAACAAACAAATATATTAGTGACCACCCACCAGTTAATAGAAGTTGTATAAATAAATATGTTTTTTTTTTTATGGGGGTGATCAGGAAAACATGTTTGAATGTTGCCTGCATTCAGACTAGATGTATAAGGGTATGTTCACACGCTGAGCCAAAAACGTCTGAAAATACGGAGCTGTTTTCAAGGGAAAACAGCACCTGATTTTCAGACGTTTTTTGAGCAACTCACGATTTTCGCTGCGTTTTTCGCGCCGTTTTCAATAGAGTCTATGAGAAAACGGCTCCAAAAACGTCCCAAGTGTCCTGCACTTCTTTTGACGAGGCTGTAATTTTACGCGTCGTCTTTTGACAGCTGTCAAATGACGACGCGTAAATTACAGGTTGTCTGCACAGTACGTCGGCAAACCCATTCAAATGAATGGGCAGATGTTTGCCGACGTATTGGAGCCGTATTTTCAGACGTAAAACAAGGCATAATACGCCTCGTTTACGTCTGAAAATAGGTCGTGTGAACCCAGCCTAAACCAAAACGGAAAAAAGATGCAATATGCAATTTTACGCCTCCCCGCCGCGGCCACTTTTCACCTTCCTGACAGCCTTATTTTTCAAATCTGACATATCTCACTTTGTGGTAATAACTTGGAATGCTTTTACCTATCCAAGCGTTTCTGAAATTGTTTTCTCGTGACACATTGGACTTTGTTAGTGGTAAAATTCTCGATACATTCAGTATTTAAATTGTAAAAACACACAAAAAATTTGCCAAAAATTGCTAAAATGGGCATTTTCATAAATATAAATGGATCTGCTTGTAAGACAAAATAGGTATACCACACAAAATGGTTGCTAATTAAGTTATTTTTCTAGGACATTAGAACTTATGCAGAAATTTCTCACATTTAAGAAAATTTCAAAAGGCTATTTTTTCAAGGACCAGTTCAGTTGCGAAGTGGCTTTGGGAAGCCGATACAACACAAACCCCCACATTTTAAAAACTGCACCCCTCTAAATATTCAAAACAGCATTTAGAAAGTTTAACCGTTTAGGTCAGGGGTCTCAAACTCGGCCGGGTAAGTGGGTCACATATAGAAAAAAATATGTGAAGTTGATGGGCCGCATTACTTTCAAATTTGATACATTACAAAATTATTGTTAGTTATTTGAACTACTATAATAATACTACATTACTATAATAATAGCGCTAGGTTTAAACTCACCAGAAATTTGCGAGATTTCTCCACGTGCTTATTTCAACAATCAACTTTTACAGTTTAAGTGTCGCTAAATGCAGTCCGGCAGCTCAGTTGGCAGCGTTTGGCAGACACGCAAATGTCAAAATTAGGCAGCCCCTTTTTAGATCGTGCCACAGAGCCCTTTGTAGATACTGCCACTGTGCCCTCTGTAGATGCTGCCACAGTGCCCTCTGTAGATGCCGCCACAGTGCCCTCTGTAGATGCCGCCACAGTGCCCTCTGTAGATGCCGCCACAGTGCCCTCTGTAGATGCCGCCACAGTGCCCTCTGTAGATGCCGCCACAGTGCCCTCTGTAGATGCCGCCACAGTGCCCTCTGTAGATAATGCCACAGACACCCCCAGTAGATATCTCCATTGGGGCTCCCTCTAGGAGTGGAATCCCCAGCCAGAGCGTTGCCGACAATTTGGCCAGGGATTCCTCTGCTGGAGGTGCCCTGATGTCTGTTCATACACCGTGACGTCAGGAGATCCTCCTGGACCGGAATGTGATGTCAGTGGCAACCCCAGAGCCGGTGTTCCAGTGCGGAGCACTAGTATAGGCTCTGCTCCGGAACTCAGGAGAAGCAACTGACATCAGTGTCCATATATTGACAGTGATGTCAGGGTCTTGTCCAGAGCTGGAGTCCCGGAGCATAGCCGCTTCTAGCACCCTGCCTGGGATTTCAGCTCTGCTCCTGACATCACTGTTCATACAGTATATGGACAGAGATGTCAGGGGCAACCCCAGAGCTGTAGTCCCAGGCAGAGCGCTACTAGCAATCCTACTTTGACTCCAGCTGTGCTTCTGAGGTTACTGTTCAGTTCTGGGGAAGCCCTAGACATCGCTGTCAATATGTGGACAGCGATGTCAGGGGATTCCGCAGACTCCCGGAGCAGAGCCTATGCTAGCGCTCTGCCCGGGACTCCGCTCTGGGGAAGACCCTGACATCGCGTGTCCATTCATGGACAGCGATGTCAGGGATTTCACAGAGTACCACAGAGGAGCAGATACTAGCGGCTCTGTGTCCCGCGGGTCGCAGATGACAGCCTCAGGGGCCGCATCCGGCCCACGTGCTTGAGACCCCTGGTTTAGGTGTCTCACAGGAATTAAAGCAATGTAGAGGTGAAATTTACATATTTCAATTTTTGTTGCAGAAATTCATTATTAATTCATTTTTTTCTGTAACATAGAAGGTTTTACCAGGAAAACACAACTCAATATTTATTGCAGAGATTCTGCAGCTTTTAGAAATATGTCAAACGTTGCCCTAGTGTTCTAATGGACTGAAGCACAGGTATTGAAGCAAGGAAGCACCTAGAGGATTTTTGGGCCTTTTTATTAGAATATAGTTTAGGCATCATGTCAGGTTTGAAGAGGTCTTGCGATACCAAAACAAAGGAAACACCCCAAAAAAGACCCCATTTTGGAAACCACATCCCACAAGGAATTCATCTAGGGGTATAGTGAGCAATTTGAACCCACAGGTGTTTCATAGATTTTATTAGAATTTGACGTTTTATTTTACATTTTTCCAATAAGTGGTCTTCACTAAAAAAAAAAAAAACACAATTTCAACAAGGAATAAAGAAAAAAAAATAACCCCAACATTTGTAAAGCAACTATTCCAGGGTACAGAAATACCTCATATGTGGAATACCTCGATTGCGCAGAGTGAACATTTTTCCATAGATATGCCAATATGTGGTGCCCAGCTTGTGCCTCCATGAAAAGACAGCTCTCTAATTATTATGCTGTGTTTCCCGGTTTTAGAAACACCCTACATGTGGCCCTAAACTTTTGCCTGGATGATCGACGGGGCTCAGGAGTGAAAGAGTACCATGCGAAATTGATGCCTAATTTGGCGACTAACAAAAGTATTAGTTCAAAATTGCAGGACTCTGATGTGAAATAATAAAAGAAACCCCTGAGAAGTGACCCCATTTTGGAAACTAAACCCCTCAACGCATTTACTAAGGGGTGTAGTGAGCATTTTCACCCCACGTCTTTTCCATAAATGATTGCGCTGCGGATGGTGCAAAGTACAAATTGCAATTTTTCCCTAGATATGCCATTTCAGTGGCAAATATGTTGTGCCCAGCATGTGCCACTGGAGACACACCCCAAAACATTGTTAAAAGGGTTCTCCATGGGTTGGCGATGCCATATATGTGGAAGTAAACAGCTGTTCAGGCACACTGTAGGGCTCAGTAGGGAGGCAGCACCATTGGGATGTTGAAGCACGGAGTTTGCTTGGTAGTAGTTTTGTTTGGAGTTTTAGTGGTATTTTAGTTTATAATGTGGGGGCATATCTAAGCTGGGCAGAGTACATCAGGGGCACAGTCAGGTGGTATAATGATGGGGTAAAGAAAAAAAAACCAATAAAATAATCCATAGATTTGTGTTACACTGTGAAGCAATCCTTTCTGCATAAGCCAGTGTCGCACTGATAAATGGTGTCCTTTCTTATCCCCCTTTTGGTACACACTCTGCACCTTTGAAGTTTGTTTAATTTTGCTGGGAAAGTGTTGTCCTGGTATAATACGGGCACCCTCGCTTCCAGCAGATATGTTTAAGCCCTGCCCTTCCTGTTTCCCTAATTTTAGGGCCTTGATAAATCGCCTCTTGAAACAGAAGAAACGTTTCCCTCTGGCCTGCACAACTGCATATTTTTCTTTCCCGACTAAGGACCTATTAAGCCGCTTTTCACGTCCCCGTTGCTCCAGTTTTCACGAATCCCCATAGACTTGAGTCTATGGAGGGATCCGTGAAAACGGACCAAATAGGACATGCTCTATTTTTCAACGGATCCTTCACACAGTCCAATGAAACAACGGCCGTGTGAACTGACCCATTGAAATAAATGCGTCCATGTGAGGGCTGTTTTAATGGCCGTCACATGGACGTATTCAACGTTCGTCTAAATAAGGCCTTTTGGGAGCCTTAACATTTTATTATTTCATAGACAGTGGTATGCGGGCTGTTTTTTGTGGGATGAGCTGTAGTTTTTATTGGTACCATTATGGGGTACATGCGACTTTTTATCATTTTTTTATGGGAGTCAAGGTGACCAAAAACAGCAATTCTGGCATAGGTTCTTTTTTTTTTTTTTTTTATATAGCGTTCACCACATGTTATGAATTACACGTTAACCTTATTCTGTGGGTCAGTACAATTCCGATGATACCAAACTGTTAGCATTTTTTAATGTTTTACAACTTTTTGCAAAATAAAATTACTTTTGTAAATAGAATGTATTTTTTCTGTCGACCTGTAGTGAGAGATAACTTTTTCATTTCTTTGTTGATGAAGCGGACTGAGGGCTTGTTTTTTTTGCGAGACGAGCTATAGTTTTTACAGGCATCATCTTTGGATACATGCAACTTTTTGTAAGCCAAAGTAGCCAAAAAAATATATAGTAATCCTGGCATTGTTTTTTTTTTTTTTACAACGTTCACCTCGCGGGATAAAGAACATAATATTTTTATAGTCAGGCTGTTACTGACAGGGCGATAGCAAATATATATGGTTTATTTTTTTCAATAATGAAGGACTTGATAAGGGAAAAAGGGTGATGGTGTTTGATTTTATTACTTGAAACTTTTCATTTTATTTTTGCCAAATTTTTCTTCACTTTTTTTTTTTTAGTCCCACTAGGGGACTTGAAGGTCCAACTGTTTGATTGCTGTTCTAATACATTGCACTACCTATGTAGTGCAATGTATTAGAACGGTCAGTCGTTCACCGACAGCAAGCCGATTAGGCTCCACCTCCGGACGGGGCCTAATCGGCTTCCATAATCGTAAGAGCAGGTCGGCCATTGTAGCCATCGGCAGCCCGATGTCGCAGGGCTGACGATTTGCTACAAACCACTAAGATGCAGCGATCGCTTTCAAATGCTGCATCTAAGAGGTTAATGACAGAGATCGGAGCTAGCTCCGGTCGTTGCTGTTACAGCAGGGTGTCAGCTGTAACATACAGCTGACACCCACTGCTGATGATGCCGGCTCAATCTTGCCGTCTGCTACAGAAGCCTTTTAGGCCCCCGCCTCTGAGCGGGTCCTAGGAGGCTTCTGTAGCCGACAGACCGGGAGGCCAGTAATAGGCTCCGGTTGCCATTACAGCCATCGGCACCAATCGCTGGGGTGCCGATGGCTAAAAACCCCTCAGATGCCGCGCTCAATAGAGATCACAGCATCTGAGGGGTTAATTGGCCGGATCAGAGACTAGCTCCAGTCCTGTTTGTTACAGCTGGTGTCATGTGCAACATACAGCGGACACTCGGCGGCAATGGTGCGGGCTCAGCTCGCGTGCCTGCACCATCATCTCGATGTAAGGGTATGTGAACACACAGACACTAATTACGTCCGTAATTGACGGACGTATTTCGGCTGCAAGTCCCGGACCGAACACAGTGCAGGGAGCCGGGCTCCTAGCATCATACTTATGTATGGCGCTAGGAGTCCCTGCCTCGCTGCCGGACAACTGTCCCGTACTGAAAACATGATTACAGTACGGGACAGTTGTCCGGCGAGGCAGGGACTCCTAGCGTTGTACATAAGTATGATGCTAGGAGCCCGGCTCCCTGCACTGTGTTCGGTCCGGTACTTGCGGCCGAAATACGTCCGTCAATTACGGACGTAATTAGTGTGTGCACATACCCTAACTGTACTGCGCTTCGCAGGAACCCGTTCCCGACAGCGCCGCATATATACAGAGGACGTCGGGAAGGGGTTTAAAAGGTTCACAGACACACTTAAAAAAAAAAAAAGGGAGGACGACCAAGTCAAACTCTAATATATAAACTAATAGACAGTAGTATGATGTAAACTAATCATATTACAGTTACATACAGCATTTAGTATCTAATACAGATCAGAAATCCCAAAATTGTTCAAGGTAAAAGTGAATAGTAAATAATCTGCATTGGGTGTGCAGAAGACAACTGTGCTTATATATAAATACTTTAAAATTGGTGCAAGTAAAAGGGGCCTACCAGAGGGCGTGGTTAAGCTGGCCAATGTGAACATCTGGAATTTGTATACTTGTGTACAGTAGAGAGGGATGATGTTCAGGATTGCAAATGATGCAGGTAGCGAGGTATATACACATACCACATATAGGGGCGGTAACGAATAGATGGGATAGATCCTTGAGAGTGTGGCAGCAGGGGGGGACCATGGCAAGTAATCAGGATGAACAGTAGTGGCATAGCTGTGGCAAAAATGGACACGCAAAAAAAAATCAAAAAAAAAAAAATCGGCCTGGTCGGAACACAACGCCCTTTTTCCCATTTTAATCAATGGGCAGATGTTTGGAGGCGTTCTGTTTCCGATTTTTCGGCCGTTTGGAGGCAGTCTACGGCCAAAAAAACGGCCGAAAATAGCCAGTGTGAACTTAGGTGTTGAACAAGTTACTGTGGAGCCAAGGAAATTCAGTCACACTCAAGTGAGCGAACAAAGATGGGATACAATGTTGCTTTGATGACAGTACCTAGTCTGGACTTAATTTTTAGTGAGCAATAGTGAGCGAGTGTGAATCTGAGTAATATGTGGATGGGTGCCAGTCAAAGCTTAACCCTTTAATGACCAGCCTATTTTAAACCTTAATGACCAAGCTATTTTTTAAGTTTTTCCATCGTCGCATTCCAAGAGCTATAACTTTTTTATTTTTGCGTCCACATTGCTGTGTAAGGTCTTGTTTTTTGCGGGACAAGTTTTTTAACCCGTTAGTGACCAGCCCATAGTGTTTTCACGTCGGTCACTAACGGGCCTTATTCCGATGCCATAGACTTTTTACGTCGCGGCATCGGAATAAGTAAACAGAGCAGGGAGCTGTAAAATCTCCCTGCTCTCAGCTGCCAGAGCCAGCTGAGGGCTGGGAGCGTCCCTGCTCTGCCGAGTGAGATCGATACTCGTATCGATCTCACCCGTTTAACCCCTCAGATGCGGTGCTCAGTAGCGAGCACCGCATCTGAGTGGTTTTGGAGAGAGGGAGGGAGCTCCCTCTCTCTCCCACTGACACCCGGCGATAAGATCGCCGAGTGTCAGTGTCTCCGATGGCAGCCGGGGGCCTAATAAAGGCCCCCAGGTCTGCCTGTAGCGAATGCCTGCTAGGACATGCCGGAGGCATGACCTAGCAGATGCCTGTCCGTTTTAAACGGACAGGCATAATACACTGCAATACAGAAGTATTGCAGTGTATTATAATAGTGATCGGAGAATCGCATATTAAAGTCCCCTAGTGGGACCAGTAAAAAAAGTAAAAAAAAAAAAGTGAAAAAAAAATAAAATGAAAAACCCACTTTATCCCCTTACAAACTGCTTTAGTATTAAAAAAAAACCAAAATAAAAGGACAAAAGTTACACATATTTGGTATCGCCGTGTCCGTAACGACCCCTACTATAAAGCCATTACATTACTTAACCCGCATGGTGAACGCCGTAAAAAATTAAATGAAAAAAGTTAGAAAAATTGCTGTTTTCTGTGAATCCTGACTTTAAAAAAATGTGATTAAAAAGTGATCAAAAAGTCGCATCTACTCCAAAATGGTACCAATAAAAACTACAAGTCGTCCCGCAAAAAAAAAGCCCTCATACAACTGCATCGGCGAAAAAATAAAAACGTTACGGCTCTTCAAATATGGAGACACAAAAACAAATAGTTTAGAAAAAAAAGCGTTTACTGTGTAAAAGTAGTAAAACATATAAAAAGTATACCAATTTGGTATCGTTGCAATCGTAACAACCCGCTGAATAAAGTTATTGTATTATTTATAGCACACGGTAAACGGCGTAGATTTAGGACGCAAAAAAGTGGCGAAATTTCAGATTTTTTCTATCCCCCCCCCCCCAAAAAAAAGTTTATCAATAAATAGGTACCTCAAAATGGTGCTATTAAAAAATACAACTTGTCCCGCAAAAAACAAGACCTTATACAGCTATGTCGATGCAAAAATAAAAAGGTTATAGCTCTTGGAACGCGACGATGGAAAAACGTAAAAAATAGCTTGGTCATTAAGGGGTTAATAGCACCATTTTGGGGTACATATAATTTCCACATTAAGTGCAAAAAGAATAATAACGCACATCTGATACAGTAATTGAAACGGACGACCTATGCATCCTGAACCCGCTGCGGGTTTTGCGCATGCACAAAGATCTGTGGGTAGACATATCAGAGAGAGAGAGTAAAACAAAAAAGAAGAGGAGACAGAGAGGAAAGGGAGGGAAGAAAACTAACAATGCCCCTATGCCTCAGGATTATATTCATGAAGCCACAATATTCCTGAACGACAGAAGATTGGAATCTGACCCAGTGATACCAAGTTTTGAGGAACTTAGCATGGGTCCCTCTCATGGATGTCGTGAGATCCTCCATTCTCATAATCTCCTGGATCTTACCGAACCACATACCAATCGATGGAGGGCAAGTTAATCTCCACAGCGCAGGAATACACGCTGTAGCTGCGTACACCAGATGGTGAACCACCGAGCGTCGGTACGTAGATAATGGAGCCTCACACAAATGGAGCAGGAAAAAGGCTGGCGTACGCGGGAGGAGGAAATCCGTGAATTTTGAGGAGATGCGTCACACCTCCGACCAGAAATCTGTCAGCAGCGGGCACTCCCAGAAGATATGTAAAATCGTGCCCACCTGGTCTCCACATCCCCAACACAGCAGTGAGACCGAAGGAATCATTGCATGCAATCTGGAAGGCACTCTATACCATCGCGATAAGATCTTAAATCCCCCCTCTTGAAACCTGCCAGCCATGGAATACTTGTGTAAACAAACGATCCTTATGCTCTGCTGTAAATGTTAAGCCCAAGTCCCTCTCACAGCTGAGCAGGTATTAAGGTGTAGGAAGATTGGCCAGGGAAATCAGTAAGGTTTATAGTCTGGACAGAGTGACGCAACGTGCCCGTACCTGTGCAAAGGAGCTCAAAAGGGGAACTATCCCGCGCATATTCCGAAGAGTTAGGCAAGGACACGAGAAAATGTCTCAATTGAGTGATCTGCCAAGAGGTAAAAGGGAGGGGGGGGGGGGTCTGTCAGAGACGCTAACTGTGGGCCAGTCATCCAGGTCTCCAATTGTATGAAATGAGCAGCATGTCCCTTACCTGCCCGCAACCAGCGCTGGAATGGAACCCTTTCTCGCCCCGGAGGGAATGCGGGATTGCCCAGGACTGGAAACAGCGGTAGGGAGACGGGGAGATCTCTTTCCAGGGAAAGAGCCGGGACGCAATCGCCAAGGTGGGTCCCATCGTCGGGTGTGTCCACGCCGATAGGGCAATATCTTTGCCCAACCAAGGCAGAGCCTGCAAAGGGACTGCCAGAAAGGTCTGTTCCATCGACACCCACGGTTTAACCTCCGTGTGCCTGAACCAATCCAGAATTCGTGCCAGGTTTGAGGCCTGGTGATTGGAGACAAAGTCCGGAAGACCCATCCCGTTCGCACACCTAGAACAGAAAAGCATGGAGCGGGCTATACGGGCTGGTTTCCCCACCCATATGTATCTATGGCGTAAGGACAACAGGGCTTGAAAGAAGGTACGGGGGATATGAATCGGCAGGGCCTGGAAGAGGTACAAGATCCGCGGCAGGATATTAATTTTAAAAATTGCACACCTGCCCAACCAAGTAAAAGTGCCCGTCGTCCAGGAATCCAAATTGCTCTTTACACGTTGAAGGAGGGGAGGGTAGTTAACTGCATAAAGGCGAGATAGATCCCTGGAGAGCTGGACCCCCAAATATTTGAGTGAGTCTCTAGCCCATTTAAAAAAGAAGGACTCCGACAGATCTTCCACCAGAGATTGTGGGAAAGGAGATCCTGGGCGCAGTGAGAAAGAAAAGCAGGTCGTCCGCATATGCTGCGACCTTATGGGACCGTCCTCCCAGCGATACACCCACTATGTCTGGATTGGAGTGAACCTGACACGGGAGGGGCTCCAGGCACAAAATGAAAATTAAAGGAGACAAGGGACAACCTTGCCTTGTGCCGTTAGATAGCGAGTGGGGAGGAAAAAGTACCATTGACCTTAAGGGTATGTTCATACGGCCTATTTACGGACGTAATTCGGGCGTTTTTGCCCCGAATTACGTCCGAAAATAGCGCCTCAATAGCGCTGACAAACATCTGCCCATTGAAAGCAATGGGCAGACGTTTGTCTGTTCACACGAGGCGTAATTTACGCACCGCTGTCAAATGACGGCGCGTAAAAAAGACGCCCGCGTCAAAGAAGTGACCTGTCACTTCTTTGGAGCCGTTATTCATTGACTCCAATGAATAGCAGCGCCAATTACGTCCGTAATTGACGCGGCGTTCAAGCGCCTGCACATGCTGTTACGGCTGAAATTACGGGGATGTTTTCAGGCTGAAACATCCCCGTAGGAAAAAGCCCCACCGTGTGTATAAAAACGTATTAAATAATAAACTGAGTTCTAATTCAATTGTGAACCTACTATAGCTCAGTGTTCAACAAGAATATCAATACGGAATCAGCATTTGAAAAATGGGCATATCAATAGTCTTGACCCTAATTCACACTAGAGTCTGTGATAACCGCACCGGAAGCTCCTAGTGTTGAGGTATACAAACAATGCTAGTGTTCCCAATGCTAAAAAATTCCTATTCACAACCGACCGGTCAAGACTATTGATATGTCCATTTTTCAAATGCTGATTCCGTATTGATATTCTAAGCGCGTTCAAGGTCACCACCATTTCCGACATCTGCCTCTCGTGAAGAACGCTGCAAAGGAAAAAATTAGGCACAGATAACAAGCAAACCAAAACCAATGTCCCCATGATAAGAATTAGACTATACAGTCAATTTCTGGTAGGTCAGTATCTGCGTGGGGAACGCCGTCCAGGAGTCCGCAGCTCGACAGGCCCGTCTCTGGAACGAGGCGGAATCGAGCGCGCAGGATCTGGGTAGGGACCGCCTCTAGGAAAGAGCGATGGGGGGGGGGCGCTCTGTCCAGTCCGGTAGCCGCACTGGGGAGATCTCCAGAAAACGGAAGGCCTCTTCCAGGTCATCCGGGGAGCAAACAGCAAACGAGTGCCCCTGGCGGCGGAGTATGATGTGGAAGGGATGACCCCACCTCTAGGTAGCACCATCTCTTTAGTAGCCTCCAGCAACGGGAAGACAGCCCTGCGCATGTAGAGAGTCATTCTGGAGACATCCGGCAAGACAGTAACCTCAGCCATTGAAGGAAATGGCCCCCTTCTCCCATGCTCTCCATTCAATGTCCTCCTGTTTATAAAAGTGCACTCTCCATAGGACATCCCGCGGGCAGTTAACATCCCTGGTCCGGGGGACCCGCCAATCTATGCACCCTATCCATCTCAATGGACATATCGCGTGGTCTATCCATGAGCTTGTTGAAGATATGTGTAACCGCGTCATATAGCCCCTCCGAGGGCACAGATTCCGAAATGCCTCTCAATTTCAGATTGTTCCGGCTCCCCCTGTTTTCCACATCATCCAGGTGTAATGAAAAAACCCGCATTTGGGTAGATTGAGTTTCCACGGTCTGAGAGAGAACAGAAATGTCCAAGGAGTGGACAGAGTTCTGGCGTTCCAAAGTCTCCACTCGTGCGGCCAACAAGCGCACCTCTTGTGAAACAGCCCCAATGGCCCTATCGTGCATCTCTTCCAGCCGGGAGAAGCGTACAACCAGGTCAGATTTGGTGGGCAATGCCGACACCATTTCCCATAATTCCGCAAAGGTCCGTTCCATATAAGGGGGGGGGGGGAGGAGATGAGGAAGAATGGCGGTCCCCTGAAACTGATGGGGTGAGTGGCCCCCTCAAAATGGCAGGCGTCCCCTGACTGAGGTGCAGCTAGTCCACTGGGGGAGAGTGCCGCGGTGCGGCGAGGGAAAATGGCGCGGAGACTACCCCGCCTTGCAAGGCCATTGTCCTGTCCTGACACAGGCTGGGAAGGACATCTGCCAACGCCGGAGGAGCTGACCCAGACATGGCCTTTGTGCCCTGACCTACCTCCGGATTCAAGATGGCAGGAATGCAGTCCTGGGAGCGGCAGTCAAGGCACGCCGGAACAGAGGAGCAGGAAGCCGGTGAGCACCCACGTGCTGGCGAGGACCGACTGCGGCCTACAGTGGGAGTGGAGGAAGGCCGCGGGGAAGCTCCGTCCCGCCTGGAACGGAGAAACCGATCGATGGACAGGGTGCCAGGAGAGACCTGGAGGCTCTTGCGGTGCCTCCCCTTAGTCATCGCTCGCCGGGACCGAGTAAGGGAGCCCTTTGTGGGCGATATTCTGCAGCGTGAGTCCGGAGCTCAAGGAAAAAACGTCCTCACACCGCCATTGCAAAGCCACGCCCCCTATTGATTAACTTTTATAAACTTTTATTTGGGGGGGGGGGGGGGTAGAAAAAAACCCTGAAATTTCGCCACTCTTTTGCGTCCTAAATCTACGCCGTTTACCGTGTGGTATAAATAACATAACTTTACTCAGCAGGTTGTTACGATTGCAACAATACCAAATTTCTATAGATTTTGTATGTTTTACTACTATTGAACTGTAAAAACACTTTTTTTTTTCAAAATAATTTGTTTTTGTCTCCATATTTGAAGAGCCATAACTTTTTTTTTTTGTTTTTTGCAGGATGACTTGTAGTTTTTATTGGCACCATTTTGGAGTAGATGCGACTTTTTGATCACTTATCACATTTTTTTTTTTAAAGGCTGGATTCACAGAAAACAGCATTTTTTCCATTGTTTTTTATTTGATTTTTTTTTACGGCATTCACCTTGCGGGTTAAATAATGTAATAGCTTTATAGTTGGGGTTGTTACGGACGCGGCAATACCAAATATGCGTAACTTTTTTACTTTATTTTGGTTTTTTTTAATAGTAAAGCATTTTGTAAGGGGAAAAAGTGGGGTTTTCATTTATTTTTTTCACTTTTTTTTTTTTAACTTTTATTAAACTTCTTTTTTACTAGTCCCATTAGGGGACTTTAATATGCGATCATAATTTTTATTTCATTTTATTATACACTGAAATACTTTTGTTTTGCAGTGTATTACTGCCTGTCTGTTTAAAACAGACAGGCATCTGCTAGCCATGCCTCTGGCATGACCTAGCATGCATTCACTACAGGCAGACCTGGGGGCCCTTAATTAGGCCCCCGCTGCCATGGAAGACAGACACTCTGCGATCTTATCGCCGGGTGCCGGTGGGATGAGAGGGAGCTCCCTCCCTCCAGAGCAACTCAGATTCGGCGCTCGCTATTGAGCGCCGCATCTGAGGGGTTAAATGGGTGAGATCGATACCGATCTCATCCATTCGAGCAGGGATGCCCCCAGCTACCTCTTGTAGCGGAGAGTAGGGAGATTTAACGACTCCCTGCTCCGTTTATTTATTTGGATGCAGAGCCGTGAAATGGCGTATGCATCAAAATAAAGCCCATTAGTGGCCGCCGTGAAAAGGCATATTGGCGGTCACTAACGGGTTAAAGGCTCTTTACCTGCAAAAATAGAGTCGTTATTAATACACCCTTTATAGCTGCACGATTTTGTAATTAAATTGCCGTTTTACCCGCAATAACATACGGCCATTAACAGGCTAGTTGACAGCCGCCAGAACATGGTGCTGACGCAGTTGTTGGCCGCATCGCGACCGTGTCAGGACCGCTCCGTTTAGACTTACCCTTAGAAGTTGCTTTCGAGCAGACCAAGTGACATGAGGCAGTTGGTTCTACAAATCCAAAACTTCCTCTAATTTTCGTAATAATTGGAAACAGTCCACTGAAGAGGGTGAGATTTGTTCAATTGGAGTTACTGAAAACATATTGAAGTCACAATTGTGCATTTGGAGGGAAAGTCTAAAGTCGCTGTTTGGCATACCCATTTGTTAATTCTCTAACGTAGTGTTTGGATCGTACGGCCTATGTACAGGAGAATTCCAGTAGATAGACGACGTAAGAGGAGGAGCAGGACAGAAATTATTTAGTTGCAAATTGTTCGCCCACTGCCTTGAAGTTCAGAAAATAGGGAGTTGTTGATAGTGCTTGTCCCTGGTTTAGTTTTCTGACAGTTTGCTGGGTGCAAGTATATTTTTTTTTTAGAGTTCGGCACCTCCGGTATGTGACTTGTAAGGAGAAAAAGAAAAAAAAAAAAAACACAGCCGCAAAAAAGCTACGGGTGTGCTCACCCAGTATTCATTCTGAGATCTGTAGTTCCTCAATGCAGTGCAATTGGAAGGGGGGCTTGTAGGCAGGCAAGAAATTCGATATTTCAAAAGAAGAGAAATTTTTCTTCAGCACATCCGCAACAAGAGCTTTATTTAGTCATCTTTTAAAAGTCCATAGAGGACACAGGTAGCTATGAGTAAGAATACTTCTGTTCGAAACGCGTAAGCTGTGGACACACATTAGCGGTGTCCTCTATGGACTTTTTAAAGACGACAAAATAAAGCTCTTTTTTTATACCATATTTTGCGGATGTGCTGAGGAAAAATTTCTCTTCTTTAAAATATGTGATTGTAGTCTAAATCGGCATGTAATTTCTTAGGAAAGGGTCCCTTTCAGCATTGGCCAATATTTTTCAGGTGTGCCACAAATCCCAGTGCACTATCTACTGTTCTGTCCCAGATTAGAATGAGATCATCAATGTAGCTCTTGTACAGTGTAATTTTTTTCCTTCCAGATATGCTTATTTTGAATGGTTTCCTCAAAATGCCCTATGTAGTTAGTGAAACTGGGCACAAAGCGTATAACCATTGCGATCCCCCAGGTTTGTCTGTACAGTTGTCCTTCAAATTGAACGATGTTACGGGTTAAAATGAAGTGAATACCTTGTAAGTGGAATTCGGTCTGTGCTTTTGCCATGAGGCTGTCCATTGAGAGGTAATAATCTATTGACTAACTGGATCCAGACCGGATACGCTAATTATACGACGGGCGGTTGAGGTTTTTAAAACCAGCGGCATAATAAAACTATGGCACAAGCTTTAGCTGGCTGCCCAAGCAAAAATCGGGCAGCTAAATGCCAAGAAAAAAAAAAACAAAAAAAAACACCCAGAGACTGCAGAGGAGGGAAACACAACCAAATCCCCAAAAGGAGCCACCCCCAGCAAACCCTATTACCGAAAAGGAACAATATTCTAGTCAAAATTTTCAACCTTTCCACACACACACACACACACACACACACACACACACACACACACACTAACTAGCAGAACAGGAAGTGAAACTGCTCACAAGAGTTATAATTTTGCTCTTCCACTAAATTTAATGAATTTGACTAATTTCTGGACTTTAATACCTTCATCAGAAAAATCTAACTCAATAGACACTTCTACTTATGTGAAAAAAAACCTCAAAAGACCCCAGCCACATGTCTCCTAAAAGTAAACCTACGCTATCTCCAGCAGCCATTAACACAAACTTCAATCATCTTTTCATCCAATTCATCACAGGGGGAACCACAAAGAAACTTTTTTATAACTAATGGTATCCATAAACAAGTGGTATTTTTGGGCTAGGTAATGTTGGGGCGCACACAGTGACCATCAGGACTTAGCCTAAGGACTTTTTATGGGTAAGACTATCCTAGCAATTCTTTCACATAGGGTCTGTTTCAGACCCATTACCCTCATTTCTGATGCTCGTTTTCGGGACCATTTATGCCCTTTAAACAGCATCTAAGACTGTCTATAGATCTAAACTAGTCTCATGCCACATTAGTGTTAGTCTTGCCCCAAACCTATACGTTCAAGGTTTATTATACACACTTTGGCTCTCCTGATGTGTCTCTATGTCATTTTTTGATTGAGTCCTCCTACTGTTATATGTCTTTTAAATGTTTGTCTATTATGTATATTTAAATAAAGCTTTGTATTGATACTTTTCTAATATATATTGGCTATAGACTCTGTTCTTCTCGTGTTTATAAAAGAAACTTTTTTGTATAATGGTGGCGAAAGACTTCAGATCAATTAATCATGGAATAGTCCCTTCTGAGAATCTTACCACCATAGAAAGCAGAGCCCTAACAGATCTCACAAGAAAGCAGGAGATAAGTGCCGGAAAAAGGTGGAGGTATAGTTACCCAAAACCACAGAGAATACATAAACAAAGCACTAAGAAACCTATCCGATAACGAATATTATAGTACACTATCCGAAAATCCCACCTCAACCTATATGATTGAATTAAAAAATCTGCTCGACAATGCCGAAGCAGCCCAAATCACAAAAAAAAAAAAGAAAGAAAAAGAATACATCTGGATAAAGAATCCCACAACTATCACCTCCCTAAAGTGCACAAAAGTGTCAACAATCCCCCAGGTAGACCAATCTCAGGAGTGGCATTGCTAACGTGCAACCTCTCACATTATAATGATTTCCTCCTACAGAAAAAACCCATAACAAATAAGCAGCAATTACTTAAATACAACATGCTGTGGATTAAAAAAAAAACTGCACCGCAGGTCAATTTCTGAGCGTTTTTTCCACTCAGCATTTGTTCAAATCCCATCCACTCTGCTGCTACTGTATTATGCTGCAGATTTTGCACAACAAAATCAGTTGCAGAAAATCTGCAGTATTTACGCTACGTGTGAACTTACCCTTATGGTGACTAATCTATTGTCACGGATAGGGCTGTGCTTGGTCCAGTTAGACCCAGCAGCAGCCTCCCACTAACGGCACCCCGGCAATCATGCTCATTGAGCACTGTGTACAAGAGATCAGAGAAGACAAAAGTGGTAGAAAACACTTCTATCTTCTCTCTAGGTTGCCCGGCAGTCTCTGACTGCCAGGAACCAGACATTTAGCTGCATGATTTACTTGGGCAGCCAGCTAAAGTCTGCGCCGTAGACGAGAGAAGACACATCGGCTCCGGGCGTCCGAGAGGGTACAGTTGAATCTGCAGCAGCATCACCATGTGCAGGTAAGCATAGTGAACTCCCTAGAGACGAGCATATTACCTTCTCGGACGCCTGGAGCCCATCTATCTTCTCTCGTCCGACGCGATGGTGAAGGACCTGTGGGTGACGTCACGCTGTGTGTCTGTGCAGTGAAAGAAGCTGGGTGGGAACGATGAGAAGTGTATGACGCTGATTGGTTAGCGTCATACACTTCTATTCACAATGCCCAGTTGGTAAAAACACAATACACGCCCAGTTGGTAAAACGAGAAAACACACCCAGTTGTCTATTGAAAAGCTCATTTGCATAAATCTAAAATTGCTCATAACTTGGGCACACCTTCAAGAACAGACAACATACAATCAAAATAAATAATACGGGCAAACAATTTGTAATTAAATAATTTCTGTCCTGCTGCTCTTACTTCATCTATCTACTGGAATGCAACTGTGGACTCCTCCTGTACATAGGCCGTACAATCCAAACACTACGGAAGAATTATTAAGCAGCAAAAGGAATGTAACAAACGGATATACCAAACAGCATCTTAAGACACGCCCTCCAAATGAACAATTGTGACTTGAATATGTTTTCAGTAACTCCAATTGAGTATACCTCACCCTCTTCAGCGAACTATTTCCAATTATTACGAAAACAAGAGATGTTTTGGATTTTTAAAGTTCAACTGTCTCATGCCACTTGGTCTGAATGAAAGCCTCGAAAGCAACTTCTAAGGGTAAATTCAAACGGAGCGGTCCTGACAGGGTCACGATGAGGCCAACGACTGCGCCGGCACCATGTTCGGCGTGGCTGTCAACTAGCCTGTTGATGGCCGTGCGTTATTGCGTGTAAAATGTCCCTTTAGCTGCAAAATCATGCGGCCATAAAGGGTGTATTAATTAATAACTGCTCAATTTTTGCAGGTAAAGGGCCGTTTTACCCGCAATTATATTATCAGCTCCCATTGACGTCAATATCAAAATCTTTTTACTTCCCTTTAACCCCTTCCCCCTGCTGGCATTCTGGGCCCTAATGTCCAAGCCATTTTTTAGATTTTTCCATTGTCACATTCGAAGAGCTGTAACTTTTTTATTTTTGCGTCGGCATAGCTGTATAAGGTCTTGTTTTTTGCGGGACGACTTGCAGTTTTTATTGGTACCATTTGAGAGTAGATGCGACTTTTTGATCACTTTCTATCACATTTTTTTTAAGTCAGGATTAACAGAAAACAGCAATTTTTCCATTGTTTTTTATTTTATTTTTTACGGCGTTCACAGTGCGGGTTAAATAATGTAACAGCTTTATAGTCGGGGTTGTTACGGACGCGGCAATACCAAATATGTGTAACTTTTTTGCTTTATTGTAGTTTTTTTTAATAGTAAAGCATTTTGTAAGGGGAAAAGCTGGGTTTTTACATTTTTTTTTTCACTTTTTTTTTTTATTAACTTTATTAAACTTTTTTTTACTTTTTTACTAGTCCCACTAGGGGACTTCACTATCCTCCGATCGCTATTATAATACACTGCAATACTTTTGTATTGCAGTGTATTACTGCCTGTCTGTTTAAAACGGACAGGCATCTGCTAGGTCATGCCTGCGGCATGATCTAGCAGGCATTCGCTGCAGGCAGACCTGGGGGTCTTTATTAGACCCCCGGCTGCCATAGAAGACACAGACACTCGGCGATTTTATCGCCGGGTGTCAGTGAGATGAGAGGGAGCGCCCTCCCTCTCTCCAAAACCATTCAGATGCGGTGCTCGCTATTGTGCACCGCATCTGAAGGGTTAAACAGGTGAGATCGATACTAATATCGATCTCACCCGGCAGAGCAGGGACGCCCCCAGCCCTCAGCTGCTTCTGGCAGCTGAGAGCAGGGAGATTTCACGGCTCCCTGCTCTGTTTACTTTATTCTACAGCAGCGACGTAGTTTGGCGGCGCTCTAGAATAAAGCCCACTAATGACCGCCGTAAAAAGACGTATCGGCGGTCATTAAGGGGTTAATTACTTTTACAAACTGAGTTATTGTATCAGACAGTAGAACATTATGAAGCCCAGACTAGGTACTGTTGTCAAAGTATTTTATTGTAAGAAATCTGCATTTTGCTGTCCTACATTGCATCCCATCTCTTTGCTTGATCACTTTATTTAACTAAGGGTATGCTCACACGGCCTATTTTCGGGTCGTAAACGCCCCGAGAAACGGCTGAAAATTCGAAAGCAAAATGCCTCCAAACATCTGCCCATTGATTTCAATGGGAAATACAGCGTTTTGTTACGAGGTCGCTTTTAAAAACTGCCACATAAAAAAAGTCTCGGAAAAAGAACTGCATTCTTGAGCCATTTTTCATTGACTATAGAAAAACAGCTCCAAAAACAGCTGTAAAAAACGCGAGTTGCTTAACCCTTTCCCGCTCGTGGACGTACTATTAGGTCATGGTAACTGTATCATACGTGCTCCATGACCTAATAGTACGTCACGGGAGGAACGGCCATTTCGGCCGTCCTCCCGACACATACAGGAGCTGTTGGTAAAAGATATTCCATAGCACTCCGGTTTACTCCACTTCAATTTAGAGAGAGAGATGCAAATTCCAAGACCAGAAATCCAATCCAGACGGGTAATTGGTATAAAAAAAATTGAAGACAGCATCCACATGGCAAAAATATATCTGTGTTTATTAACACATCCCAAATATATCCAAGAAGCTACGTTTCAACTCCGCAGGAGTCTTTCTCAAGCATTTTTTTTTTTACATACAGGAGCTGTGACAGCTGCTGTCTCGTACAGAAGTTGCCGCAGCTCCTTCAGCGGGGACCGATCTCGGTGTCCCCGCTGATTAACCCCTTAGTAGCTGCGTTCAATAGCGATCGCGGCATCTTAGGGGGTTAAACTACCATCGATGGCCCGCTACATGATAGCGGGCGGCGATGGTTGCTATGGCAACTGGAAGCCTAATAATGGCATCCGGCTATGCCATCTACGGAAGGCTAGTCAGGACCCACTATGCTTGCGGTCAGCGAGTAGCTGACAGCTCTAATACGCTGCACTACGCATGTAGCGCAGTGTATTAGAATTGCGATCACGGCCTCCTGCCCTCAAGTCCCCTAGTGGGACAAAGTAAAAAAGTTTTAAAAAAAAGTTGTGTAAAAATAACAATTTTTAAAAGTAATAAATATAGAAATACCCCTTTTTCCCTCATCAGTCCTTTATTAGTAATAAAAAAACAAACAAATAAACTATACATAATTGGTATCACCGCATCCGAAACGGTCTGAACTACAAAATTATTTTGTTACTTATCCCGCAGGGTGAACGCCGTAAAAGAAAATAATAATAAACCATACCAGAATGACAATTTTTTTGGTCACTTCACCTCCCAAAAAAATGGAATAAAAAGAGATCAAGTCACATGTACCTAAAAATGGTGCTGATCGAAACTAGTTCGTTACGCAAAAAACAAGCCCTCACACAGCTTTGATGAAAAAATAAAACATGGTGCGTAATAAAAAGGAGGCCTCAAAATCCACTAGGTGCTCCTTTGCTTCAGAGGCCTGTGCTTCACTCCATTACCACACTAGGGCCACATGTGGGATATTCCTCAAAACGGCAGAATCTGGGCAATAAGTATTGAGTAGTGTTTCTCTGGTAAAACCTTCTGTTTTACATTTAAAAAAAAAGGAATTTCACCTCTACTTTGCTTTAAATTCCTGTGGTTAATAAACTTTCTAAATAATTTTTTGAATACTTTCGGGGTCTAGTTTCTAAAATTGGGTGTTTTATGGGGGTTTCTAATATATAAGCCCCTCAAAGCCACTTCAGAACTGAACTGGTAGCTTAAAAAAAAAAGAAGAGGCTTTTGACATTTTATTCAAAATATGAGAAATTGCTGCTTATGTTCTACACCATGTAACGTCCTAGTAAAAGAAAAAAGAATGTTCAAAAAAATTATGCCAACATATAGTAGACATATGGGAAATGTGAACCAGTAACTTTTTGGGGTGGTATAACCCTCTGTCTTACAAGCAGATGCATTAAAATTCAGAAAAATAATTTTTTGTTCTTCAAATTTTCTCTAAATTTTGCTATTTTACCACAAATAAACTAAATATATCGACCAAATTTTACCACTAACATAAAGCCCAATGTCCCACAAGAAAACAATCTCAGAATCGCTTGGATAGGTTTAAGCATTCCGAAGTTATTACCACATAAGAAATATGTCAGATTTGAAAAAATGGGCTCTGAGCATTAAGGCCAAAACAAGGCTGTGTCCTTTTGGCTGTGTTACAAAAAGATACAAATTTGCAATGAAGCAAAATGGATGCCTTTATTTCCAGTCAAGCTATAGTAATATGTAATGTATATGTAAATAAAATATAACTTTTAATGGTTAGGATTAAATATAATTAGAACAAAGACAAGAATCTAAATCTAAAATTTAGCCAGAGTTCACTGACAGGTGGATTTGTATCGATCAGATACAATCAGTGTGTAGTTTAAACTGTCTGCCTTTGTGTCTCCTACGGCGTCTGCAGAACACCGGGCGACACAATTGAGTGGCGTATATATCTTAGTCAGTGAAGACTCTGAGGTTAAAAGTAATGTGGAGGCCCCCCCCGACATGTTTCGCTGCATACGCAGCGTCTTCAGGGGTTCAAATGGGGCATCTGACGGCGCGTGGAAGGTCCGTCCCTCTTAAGCCCTCGGGCCGCCATGACAGTGGGTGTGGCCAATAAGGGACCTTTTGGCTGGGTTCACACGACCTATTTTCAGACGTAAACGAGGCGTATTATGCCTCGTTTTACGTCTGAAAATAGGACTACAATAAGTCGGCAAACATCTGCCCATTCATTTGAATGGGTTTGCCGACGTACTGTGCAGACGACCTGTAATTTACACGTCGTCGTTTGACAGCTGTCAAACTACGACGCAGAAATTGACTGCCTCGGCAAAGAAGTGCAGGACACTTCTTTGCTACGTAATTTGAGTCGTTCTTCATTGAAGTCAATGAAGAGCAGCTCAAGATTACAGGCGTCAAAGACGCCTCGCATAATACGAGGAGCAGCATTTACGTCTGAAACGACGCAGCTGTTTTCTCCTGAAAACAGTCTGTCTTTTCAGACGTAAAAGCCTCTCATCGTGTGCACATACCCTTAGGCGGGATTCACACGACCGGGTCGCGTCCGAGCCCGAGTGCCGGCCGGTAAAATCGGCCATTCTGCCCGGCCGGTTTGCATAAAGTTATGCATCCGTGCCGGGCCGGGCAGATCCGGACAGTGACATCATCGGCAACTCCTGAAGGGGAATCCCCATGTGTTCGGGGATTCCGCTTCTGGAGTTTCCCCTGATGTCACTGCCCAGATATGGACAGAGACATCAAGCGCTCTGTCCAGGAGCGGAATCCCCGAACACACGGGGATTCCGCTCCTTCAAGGAGCTAAGTGCGGCTAGCACATAGCAGAGCGGGGAGATACCTCCCCGCTCTGCTATAGTGGCGTCGCTACAGTAGTAGCAGCCGCAGCAGCTGCTAGCGGCGCCATCAAAGGTGTCGCCGGGCCAGGGCGCTTTTAACAAGCAGGAGAAGGGAGCCAGCGCAGCGCTCCCTCCACCTGCTGTACACCCCGGCCCTGCCACACCGTGTACAGCGATGCCATTCGTCAGAATGGCATCAACTCCTCCTCCTCACATGCACTCTGCGCTGTGAGGAGGAGGAGATAGAGCGCAAGAGCCGGAAAACCCGGCCGTCACTCGGGACACATCCCGGTGATGGCCGGGTATTACCCGGCCCCATAGACTTCTATGGGAGCCGGGCGGCCGGGTACCCGGGCGAAAATAGAGCATGTCCTATTTTTTGACGGGCGGTTTTCCCGGCCGTCAAAAAATCGGCCGTGTGAATAGCCCCATTAGGAGTATATTATTCCTAATGCAGCCGGGTGCTGGCCGATTTATGAACGGCCGGCACCCGGCCGGGAAACCCTGCCGTGTGAATGAGGCCTAAGGGGTTAAAACACGGCTGAAAATCAGGAGCTATTTTACCTTGAAAACTGCTCCGTATTTTCAGACGATTTTTATTCAGCATGTGAACATACCCTAACATGTTCAACACCTAAGGCACATGACTGTAGTTTTGCGGCCGCAAATTATCCGCATTTTTGTGGATAAATTGCTGACCAATTCTTTTCTATGTCCCAATGCACACGAAATGGTGTGGATTTTCCGGCATTTTCACAATGCTGGGAGATGGTGACATCTCTTCTGAAAAACGCAGCAATTCAGTCCACTTTCCACAGCAGGAATTGACATGCTGCGGTATGAAAAATACGCACCGCAGGACAATTTCTGGTCGGAAATTTTACGCAGTGTGCGGATGAGATTTGTTAAATCTCACCCACTTTGCTGCTACTGTATTCTGCTGCGTATTTTCCGTCCGTAATTCCAGACTGAAAATACACAGCAATTCCGCTACGTGTGAACAAGCCCTTCGGGTATGTTCACACGATAGCAGGCATTTACGGCTGAAATGACAGACTGTTTTCAGAAGAAAACAGCTGCCTCGTTTCAGCCGTAAATGCTCCTCCTCGTAATATACGAGGCGTCTGTGACGCTCATAAATCTTGAGCTGCTCTTCATGGAGTTCAATGAAGAACGGCTCAAATTACGTTGCAAAGAAGTGCCCTGCACTTCTTTGCCGAGGCAGTCAATTTACGCGTCGTCGTTTGACAGCTGTCAAACGACGACGCGTAAATTACAGGTCGTCTGAACAGTACGTCGGCAAACCCATTCAAATGAATGGGCAGATGTTTGCCGACGTATTGTAGCCCTATTTTCAGGCGTAAATCGAGGCATAATACGCCTCGTTTACGCCTGAAAATAGGTTGTGTGAACCCAGCCTTACACAGACTGGTGAAGGGGCTGCAAATCCAGACCGCAGTAAACTCCGGACAAGTCATTCAACGGTCTGCAATTGCGGATTCATCAATACTGGTGAATTGTGGATCTGTGAGTCTGGAGAACACATGGATGCATAACAAGGGTTTTTCACGCTCCAACAGACCGCCATGGACCGGTGGCAAAACCGATATGGTCATGTGCTTGAGGCATGAGGCCTAACACTTTGTTACACTCACATACTAGTCCTTCTAAATGAATTAGAATATCAAAAAGTCAGTTTAATTCAGTAATTAAATTCAAAAAGTGAAACTCATTATATAGATTCATTACACACAGAGTGATCTATTTCCAACATTTTTTTCTTTTAATGTTGGTGATTATGGTAACAGTTAATGAAAACCCAAAACGTAGTGTCTCAGAAAATTAGATTATATAAGCCCAATTTCAAAAATGAATTTTAATACCGAAATGTTGGCCTACTGAAAAGTATATGCAGTCAATGCTTGGTCGGGGCTCCTTTTGCATGAATTACTGCATCAATGCGGCGTGGCATGGAGGAGATCAGCCTGTGGCACTGCTGAGGTGTTATGGAAGACCAGGTTGCTTTGATAGCGGCCTTCAGCTCGTCTGCATTGTTGGGTCTGGTGTCTCATCTTCCTCTCGACAATACCACATAGATTCTCTATGGCCTTGGCCTTCAGGACCAGCCCCATTTTTGCAAATCTGACATGTGTCACTTTATGTGCTAATAACTCCAGAATGCTTTTACCTATCCAAGCGATTCTGGGATTGTTTTCTCGTGACATGTTGTACTTTATGATACTGAAAAATTTTTGTCATTAAATTCAATATTTATTTGTAAGAAACGCCAAGATTTAGAGAAAATTAGCAAAAATTAGCATTTTTCTAAATTTTAATGTATTTACTTGTAAAACAGATAGTAATACCACACAAAATACATACTAGTTTATATTTCCCATATGTCTACTTTATGTTTGCGTCGTTTTTTGAACATTCTTTTATTTTTCTAGGACGTTACAACGCTTAGAACTTTAGCAGCAATTTCTCATATTTTCAAGAAAATTTCAAAAGGCGAATTTTACAAGGGCCAGTTCAGTTCTGAAATGGCTTTGAGGGCCTTATATATTAGAAAGTCACCATAAATCACCCCATTTTGAAAACTGCACCCATCAAAGTATTCAAAACAGCATTTACAAAGTATTTTAGCCCTTTAGGCGTTTCACAGGAATTAAAGCAAAGTAGAGGTGAAATTTACAAATTTCATTTTTTTTCTTCAAAAATTCATTTGTAATAAATTTTTTCTATACCACAGAAGGTTTTACCCAAGAAATGCAACTCAATATTTATTGCCCAGATTCTGCAGTTTTTAGAAATACCCCACATGTGGCCCTAGCGCGGTCATGGACTGAAACACAGGCCTCAGAAGCAAAGGAGCACCTAGTGGATTTTGGGCCTCTATTTTATTAGAATATATTTTAGGTACCATGTCAGGTGTGAGGAGGTCTTGTGCTGCCAAAACAGTGGAAACACCCCAAAAGTGACCCCATTTTGGAAACTATACCCCTCAAGGAATTTATCTATGGGTATAGTTAGCATTTTGAACCCACAGTTTTTTTGCTAAATTTATTTGAATTAGTATGTGAAGGTGAAAATCTATTTTTTTTGTGAAAAAATTAGGAAATTTTAAATTTTTACAAGGAATAAAGTGGAAAAAACACCCCAACATATGTAAAGCAATGTCTTCCGATTATAGCAATACCCCATATGTGGTAATAAATTGCTGTTTGGACCCACAGCAGGCCTCAGAAGAGAAGGAGCACCATTTGGATTTTGGATTTCTGATTTTGCTGGAATAGTTTTCAGTGCCGTGTCGCGTTTGCAATGCACTGGAGGGATGAAAACAGTGGAAACCCCCCAATAGTGACCCCATTTTGGAAACTATACCCCTAAAGGAATTTATCTATGGGTATAGTTAGCATTTTGAACCCACAGTTTTTTTGCTAAATTTATTTGAATTAGTATGTGAAGATGAAAATCTACTTTTTTTCTGAAAAAAGGTAGCCATTTTTAATTTTTACAAGGAATAAAGGAGAAAAAGCGCCCCAACATTTGTAAAACAATTTCTCCTGATTACGTAAATACCCCATATGTGGTAATAAACTACTGTTTGGACCCACACCGGGGCTTAGAAGGGAAGGAGCGCTATTTGGCTTTTGGAGCTCAAATTTAGCTGGAATGTTTTTGGGTGTCATGTCGAATTTGCAAAGCCCCTGAGAGACCGAAACAGTGGAAGCCCCCCAAAAGTAACCCCATTTGGGAAACTACACCACTTAAGGTATCTAGGGGTATAGTGAGCATTTAGGCCCCACACGTCTTTTGCAGAATTTATTAGAATTAGGCCGTGAAAATTAATAACATCATTATTTCCACTAAAATGTTGAATTTTTTCAATTTCACAAAGGATAAAGGAGAAAATGCACCCCAACGATTGTAAAGCAATTTCTCCCGAGTACGGCAATACCCCACGTGTGGTCAAATGTTTTTTCATTAGAAAGTAATTAACCCTTTACGAACTGATTCATGTTTTGCTTTTTCATTTTTCCTCCCCGCTTTCCAAGAGCCACTACTTTTTTATTTTTCTGTCAATAGAGCGGTGTGGGGGCTTATTTTTTGCGGGACGAGCTGTCGTTTTTATTGGTACCATTTTTTGGTACGATGCCATATCGGTGGACATAAACGGCTGTTTGGGCACGTTGTAGGGCTCAGAAGGGAGGGACGCCATTTGGCTTTTGGAGCGCATATTTTGCTTGGTAGTAGCTCTGGCGTTTTGCTGGTATTTCAGTTTATAATGTGGGGGCATATGTAGGCTGGGCAGAGTACATCAGGGGCATAATAAGAGGGTATAATAATGGGGTAAATAAATAATAATCCACAGATATGTGGCCAGTGTCGCACTGATAAATGGCGCCCAATGTTATCCACTTTTGGAACACTCTGCACATTTTGCATCGCCATAATCTGAGAGCCAGAACTTTTTTTATTTTATCACCACCGGAGCCGTGTGAGGGCTTATTTGTTGCGGGACAATCTGTCATTTTCATTGGTACCATTTTGGGGTACATGCGATGTTGTTGATCACTTTTTATTCAATTTTTCGGCAAGCCAGGTGACAAAAACCATCAATTCTGACAATGATTTTTATTTATTTTTGACGGCGTTTACCCTGGGCTATAAATGACTATTATACTTTATTCTGCGGGTCGGTACGATTACGGCGATACCATTTGTATATACGTTTTTTTATGTTTTGCAGCGTTTGAGCAATAAAATAACTTATTTAGAAAATAATTTATTTTCTGTGTCACCGTATTCTGAGAGCCGTAACTTTTTTATTTTTCAGTCAAAAAAGCTGTGTAAGGGCTTGTTTTTTGCGGGACGGGTTGTAGTTTGTATGGGTACTATTTTGGCGTACATGCGACTTTTTGATCACTTTTTATTACATATTTTGTGAGGGGTGGTGACCAAAAAATAGTGATTCTGGCATTGTTTTTCGTTTTTTTTTTTTGCAGCGTTCACTGTGCGGGAAAAATAATATTATAGTGTTATAGTTGGGGTCGTTACGAACGTGGTGATACCAAATATGTGTACTTTTTTTTTACGTGTTCATTTTTTTTCCTATAATGAAAGACTCATTATAGGAAAAAAAAGCAGTTCTTGTTTATATCACTTATAACTTTTATTTTTACACTTTTTTTAAAACATTTTTATTCTTTTTTTTTTACTTTTCTCACTTGTCCCACTAGGGGACACTTAGACTTGCAGCTTTGATCGCTGCTGGAATACATTACACTACACACGTAGTGTAATGCATTTCAACTGTCATTGTGACGTGACAGTCACACTGACAGGAAGCCTACGACGACCACCCTCGGGGTGGTCCTCATAGGTTTCTGTACATGGCAACCCGGAAGCCATTGTCTGGCGTCCGGTTGCCATGGGTACCATCGCCAGCCACCGTGATTTCACATGGGGGCTGCCGATCGGCGCTAAAGACCTTAATTGTGGCGTTCAAAATCGAGCGCCGCAATTAAGGGGTTAACTGCCGATATCAGCGGCGACAGGCCGCTGATCGGCAACGGGGAGAGCAGGGCTGACACCCTGCACAGTTAACCGCCGCTGCGGTGTAGCGCCGCGCGGCGGTTAACTGTCAAAGCACTGACGTAACTGTACGTCAAGGTGCGCGAACTTACTGCTCACCATGACGTACAGTTACGTCATGGTGCGTTAAGGGGTTAAAGGAACAGTGTCATCACAATTTTTTTTTTAATATGTTCAAGATGTTAGTGCTTTATTAAAAACGTTTATATTTATTTGTGTGTTTGTGTTTTACTTTTTCTTATTTTTACACTTTTTCTTCCCTATGGGGGCTGCCATTTTTTTTTCCATTTCTGTATGTGTCGATTAACAACACATACAGACATGGAATACGGCAGCCACAGTCCCATAGGGACTGCGAACGGGGCCCGTTCCATCCACTAACATGTACGCCGTCTGTGTGGGAACTGCGCATGCGCCGCTCCCACACAGTCCAATTTGAAATGCGCGCCGTCCGGCGCCATTTTCCTGTGGACCGGAAGTCGCGGCCGGACAGTAAGATTACGACTTCCGGTCGCGGCTTCCGGACTTGTGCACTTGGACCAGCGGCAGCAGACTGAGCGGACGGGCCGGAGGAAGCCGCGGCGGCAGGAGCAGGTAAGAGATTCTATGTATGTTCGTGTACGTTTACTACTGTATGTAAACCTTCTACACTGATTGTTAGCTCAAAAAATGGCGACACACAGTGTAGGAGGTTAGACCGTTCAAACCCCTCGTTTATCCCGGCACTAGCCAGGATAAAGGAGGGGGGGGGATGCTGAGAGCTCACTAGAGCGAGGGCTTTTTACCCAATTTTGCAATGCTGCAATTTTGGGAATAGCTCCATCTAGTGACCAGCAATGGGAAATATTATAAATTAGAATTAATTTATAATATTTCCTGACTCGTGAAAAAAATAAAAAAAATTTGAACAATGTTTAATCACCTACACACTAAATGTTTAATTAAAAAAAACAAAACATGTTTTTCTGGCAACACATTCCCTTTAACTAGTTAAATGCCGCGGTTAATACCGACCGCAGCATTGAAATCCTCAGAAAGAGGGGGGCGACCCCCTCTAACAGCTCATCGCACCCCCCGCAACGCAATCGCGGGGGGGCGATGGTTGCTATGGCTGCCTGGGGGCTTAATGAATGCCCCCAGGTCCACCATCTTTGTACACCTATTAAGCCCTGCCTCTGGCAGGGCTTAATAAAGTAGTCAGAATCACGATATACTGCAATATATTAGTATTGCAGTATATCGTGCAAGCGATCTAACGATCGCTGGTTGAAGTACCCTAGGGGGACTAATAAAAAAAGTAAAAATAAGTTAGTTTTTTTTTTGTGTAAAAAAACAAACAATGTAAAAAAATTAAAAGTTCAAAAAACCCCCCTTTTGCCATTTTCCCCCTAGAGTATTAAAAAAAAAAATACATAATTGGTATCGCCGCGTCCGTAAAAGTCTGAACTATTACAATATATCATTATTTAACCCGCACAGTGAACGCCATAAAAAAAAATAAAAAATTGTAAACGCCAGATTGTCTATTTTTTGGTCACCTAATCTCCCGCAAAAAATGAAATAAAAAGTGATCAAACCATCGCATTTACACAAAAATGGTATTATTAAAAACTACAGCTTATCCCGCAAAAAATAAGCCCTCATAACACTTAATCGACATAAAAATAAAAAAGTTATGGCTCTCGGAATTTGGCGACACAAAATAAATTCTTTTTTACACTTAGGTTTTTACTTGTAAAAGTAGTCAAATATAGAAAAAAAAACTATACATATTTGGTATCGCCATAATCGTATTGACCTGCAGAATAAAGTTAACATGTTGTTTTAATTGAACAGTGAATTCCGTAAAAACCGTGGGTGAAAAACCATGGAGGAATCGCTGTTTTTTTCATTTTCTACCCCACCAATAATTTTTTTCCCGTTTCTTAGTACATTATACTGCAAAATAAATGGTGCTACGAAAAACGACAACTCGTCCCGCTAAAATCAAGCCCTCATAGTACTATATCGACGGAAAAATAAAGACGCTATGGCTTCTGGAATGTGGGGAGGAAAAAAACGAAAATGAAAATCTGAAAAAGGGCTGTGGCGGG